>NW_006399848.1:9618472-9624746 GCF_000299155.1 Elephantulus edwardii
TTTTTGTTTCTTGTAGTAATGTTTTGTAATTTTCTTTGAATAGATTTTTTTGTGCTTCTGGTTAAATTTACTCCCAAGTCTTTAATCTTATGATTCGCTATTGTGAAGGGTATTGTTTTTCTTAGTTCAGGCTCTGTATTTTCTTTGTCACTGTAGAGAAATCCAACTGATTTTTCTTTTTCTTTTTCTTTTTTTTTAAGGATCTTCTCATCTTTACTGACTCACCTCCTTTTTTTTAATTTTTATTATTATTTTATTTTTTAGTGTGTGTGTGTGTGTGTGTGTGTGTGTGTGTGTGTGTACCGTCAAATTGGATCTGACTGGTACAGGAGGATATTGTCCCACCTTTTCCCGGCAGAGCATCTGGTGGATTTGAACTGTGTGCCTCTGGGATTGCAGTGCAACTTCTTGCCACTAGGTCACCAGAGTTCCCCCCAACTGATTTTTCTATGTTGATCTTGTATCCTGCTACTTTGCTGAATTGGTCAACTACGTCCAATAGTTTTCTTGCTGAGTCTTGAGGGTTTTCTAGTAGATGTAGGATTTTATGTTGCATGTTAGAAGTTTAGGTGTGTGGGTGTAAGTGTGACTGAGAGCAGAGTAAATACATACAATTAGTATCTTTTGTTGCTTTAAAGCTATGGAAAGTGAAGGAATTACATTCTGTGAAAGTTTGGGAAATACTGCTTTTTAAGCTGCTTCTTGTTAGGTGCAGTCCCGTTGGAACTGCTGACCCTCCAGCAAATTTTTAGAGGCAGTCAAATTGTACAAGAGGTAGGTTTGAAAAGAAGAAAAAAAATTAAAAAAAAACCAAAACAAGACACCAAAACAAGAGGTAGGTTTGAATCACTTGTCTTTAGATTGGCAGCATAGCTTCTTACCACTAGGCCACCAGAGCTTTCTATTTGTTAACAATGAGCACTTATAGGGCTAGTACTGTTTTAAAGACTTAGCATGTAGCTTACTTTTATTGCCCACTCTCTGTGGCTGATCCTACTCACAAGCTACATTTCATCTCTTTTCCCCTCATTTTTAACATCCCTTGTAAACAAGTCTTGGAAGAGCACATGTCAAAGTTTAATTGGTAATATTTTTTCTTTATGTTATATAAAGTAATGATGGTCAAGATGGTCTTAGATTCAGTGAATTATAGTATTGTTTATACCTTAAAGATTAGGCATGAGAGATTGTCTGAATCACAAGATTTAGCTAGAGTTTAAAACCAAATAGTGGGCGGCATGCCATTCTGCCTCTCAGCTTCTTAGATGGTAGGAATATATCAGATGGAGTGAGAAAGCATATTCCAGGTGGCATAGATAAACACATCTTAAAAACCAAGGCAGCCTTGCAGTCCCAGCCAAGATTGTTCTAGGTAAGAGTTTTCTAAAAGTTTCATGTGTAAAATTTAAAAATCTGACCCTTGCCCACTTTTTATTAACTACATATTTCCCCCATAACTCCAGATTCATGGTCTTTACTGTTTTTAGTCATTTTCTGTCCTTTTCCATACCTTATAGATAAATCTGAGTTTTGCTGCTGGTAATACCCTTTTCCCCTTGAATAAAACAGATTTTACCTTGAATGCAGTTCAGCATTCTTACAAAATTAGGAATCGGTGTTTCCACACCAACTGGTACAAAATTATATTGTATTATTATAGTTTATATATGTCTTTCCACGCACATTTCCAAGAGTATTTTAAACTCACTGCTATGGAGTCGATTGCAACATGTTTCTGAAGCTGTAAAATCTTAACAGAAGACTACTTACTTCATCTGTCTTCCAAAGAGCACCTGTTAGATTTGAACTGCCAGCCATTCAGTTTATCATGTAACCTACCTAACACAGCGGGAACTCATTAAATAACTGTTGGATAAATTTTCAAAGTTCTTATTTCCTTCCTCTTGCTCTTTGTATTTCTTTCTTTAAGATTTCAGGTTCTAATCTCAATTCTGGAGAATATATGGGTTTTATTTTTTGTATTTTAATGTTTTCATATAATAGGATAGAACAATGTTTCAGAATTACTCTTAGCTGTAATGTGTTTTAAATAAATCTTTAGTGTTACTGAATCACAGAATATCCATTAATGTCTTAATTACAGGTTACAAACAACATTTTAATGATTTTTGCCAAAATTTTATTGAAGAGTAAAGCCTCTCTATCATGAGGCATATTAAATGCAAATGTTGAATGATATTTGGTATTTTCCAGGAAAGTGAGTTGAAGGCATGGAGAATTAAAGCAAGGAATAGACAACTCTGAGTCTCTTAAGTTTTTTCTCTTTGATAGAAAGATTGTGATCTATATGATACCACTCAAAATGCTTTTCTAGCACATCTTAAAAAAACTATCAAAACACCGGAGGTGATTTTCAGCACAGACTTGATGAATTTTACGCAGATGCTATTCTACATGTTGACATTATGAATGTTATTGTCTGTTATTTTCATGGTTCAGAGTAGAAAATTCTTAACAAAGCTGTTAAGATGATTAATTATAAAGGTATAATTATGCCAGGCTGGTCTATGCAAAGAAAATGTAAGCTATAGTTTATGTAGGACATCAGATTTTTACTTGCTACATTTAATTTTTTTTTTTTTTTAGCTTTATTGATTTGCTTTTAAGATGTTTTCTTTGTATGGGATGTAATTGTATGAAATTGCACTGCCATTGCAAAGGTACTGGTTCAAATCCACTAGCTGCTCGGCAGGAGAAAGATGGACAGTCTCCTGCTGTGGAATTTACTGCCTTGGAAAACGCCACTGGAGGGCCAGCCATGGTTCTGTTCCCACTTGACAGTACACAACAATAGCATGCTTGATATAATAATAGAATGAAGAGGAAGGGAGCTATTCATCCACCTTCTCTTAGAATTGGGAATAGTCAAAATTTATAATTTTCTCTCTTACCTTGGTTGCTTTTTTGTTGAGTTCCTAGCTAAATTTACCTGAGCACTTGCCAGCTCATCTCACACTAGTATATTAGAATCTTCTGCCATCAATATAGGGAGCTCTGGTGGCCTCTTGGTAAGGAGTTGCACTGATAACCCCAAAGCACGTGGTTTAAATCCACCAGCTGCTGCATGGGAGAAAGATGGGTAATATCCTCCTATTATTAACAGCCTGTAAAACCCCACTGGAAGGTCAGCTATGAGTTGGTCTGACTCAAATACACATGACAGCCACCATTAATACTCCTCTTGGACAGAAGAGAGCTGTCATGTTGAATTTCTACAACTCCAGAATCTTCATGGACTCCCACTTCTTCTTTCTCCTTTGGAGTGGCTGGTAGGATTTTAATTAACAGCCAGATTCATTAACTGCAGTGCCACCAGGGCACATTAACATAGTTTCATGTCTGGATTTGCATTTATTTATTTGATCCAAAAATAGTGGCTTAGTGCATTAAGCATTGGGCTGCTGAGATATTAAGTGTTCTAGTCGACTAGCTGCTCTGCAGGAGAAAGGATGGAGCAGCCTCCTTCCTTCAAGATCTACCGTCTGGAGCAGTTCAAATCCACCAGATGCTCCCCTGGAGAAGGAGGGGCAAGCTCCTCCTCTGCCAGTCAGATCCGATTTGACGGTGCACAACAAGAAATTTAAAAAAAAAAAAAAATTTACAGTCTCAGAAACCATGTGGAGAGTTGCCATGAGATGGAATTGACTTGACAGCAGTAGGTGGTTTTTTGTTTTGTTTTGTTTGGAAAAGAAATCTCAGTTAAGATTTATAGTGTGGGTTTTGTGGAATATACTTTTTGTAGATCAGATTAATTGATTTTCACTCAGTTTACAGTTGTAGTATTTTGACTTTGCTATTTGCTGACAAAAAAAGGAAAAGACTAGCTTCTGTTTAATCTTTTTGCGTATCTGGTTAGCAACACTTTCTCCTTGTAGCTGTCAGGTGAGAACCAACTCCTGGCTGGCCCTTCATTGGGTTTCCCAGGCATGGAACTGCTGTTGACCGAATCACCAAAGAAGCCTGGTCTTTGGTTTAGCGATGCAGCTTTCTATAGATGACATCCCCCCAGAGCTCCTTGGCAACGTTTTATCTACTAATAATTCTCTCTGTTATATTTTGTGAATATTGTGTTTATCATCATTTGGTTAGTGACCACATCACATCTTATTTTTATAATGGAGTTCTAATGTTGAGTACCTGGGTGGTGTAAAGTGTGAAATACTTGACTGTTAACAGAAATCGGCAGATTGGTAATTCAAGCCCACTCAGGAGTATTCTGGGAAAAAAAGTATATCTGCTACCTAAAAATCAGCCCTTGAAAAGTCCTTGTCTCGTAACTCTGCTTTGACACTTCTGGGGTCCCTGTGAGTCAGAACTGATTGAGTGGTGCCTTCGGGTTGCAGTTTTCTAATATGGGGTCAGTAGATTAGAGCTATTGTTTTCTAATAGCAGTTACTTTGTATGCGCAGTAATAAGATGAAAAAGAACATTTCAAAATACATTTTCTGGTAGAAAAGAGACTGTTAAGATGTTGGTACGGTACTTCCATCTCTACAAAATCATATGGACGACCCATAAAAAGACATAATAAATAACATAATTCCAGACACTTGATGCTTCACTAAGAGGTGTTTGTTTTCTCTTTAGGCTTTGATTAAAAGTAAATATCAAATAACAGCTACAATTTTTGTTATCTGTTATTACTGTCATATACTGCCAAGTCAGAACCGATTGATATCTGACCCTTCCTTTGGGTTGTCAGAATCAATAAATCACAATGGAGCAGATTACCTTTATTTATCTACTACAATTAGGTGCCACTGACGGACTTCTTGCTTTCCTACAGTGTAAGAGACTAGAAGACTGAATTCAGGAGAAGACTTTTCTGCCAACTCCTGAGAAAGGTCCATTAGTCTCTTGACTTGTACAGTCTTCACATGGCTTAGCTTTCCTCATCCCCTCTTCTTGTTTGTTTAGTCTTTTCTATCTCAAAGGACATTGATTTAAGACCCACTTTACACTAATCTTGTATTACTTACTAATCAAAGACAATAGAGATTGGGATTTACAATATAAATTTTGGGGTAACACAGTTCAGTCTTTAACATCTCCCTCCCTCTCCCCAAAAAAGATTAGAGAAAGAAGGAAAAAAGAGAGGGACCCAAAAACTCATACATGGTTATTTATACTCATAACTTTAAAAAAAAAAGATAACTAATTTTCACTTGATTTACTACATCTGCTTCAGGAAGTAGAAATGTTATAAATAGAACATTTCACTGTAATTGAAGTAATTTACTATTTCTAGAAGAATTTTGATATATGACCATTATAAAAGAATGCAGGAGGAGTGTTTCTAGGAAAATAATTTTTATTGTATATTCCTGTGGTCCTTTCTCTTCTTTGAAGATTTATATAGTGTAATGAGTTTTTTTGGTGGTGGTGTGTTTTTTGTTTTTTTTTTTAAAGGAATTAGGGGTTTTTTCCTAATAGTTTATTTACAAAATTAGAATATAAATTTGAACAAATTCTTTCAGTTTCCCTCACCCCCTACCCCCACCCCATCAAATTGTACAACCCAATGATTAATCCCCCCTTCCCCCTGCACATCCATATCCCTCTGCTTCTAGCCTCTCCCACCCCTCCTGGATCCTTATACACTACAATAATGGTTTTTATACAATATTTATCCTTTTTTTTAAAGAATAAAGCAAACTGGGGGGAAGAGGGTAGGGAGGAAACTGTACGACAGTGAATGACTGAAAAGCCAAGTTTTCTGCAAACTTTAAAATCACAATAAAAAATTACTTTTAAACAGTATTAAATAGAAAGAAACAGTAACTTTGAGTGTGAAGGTTAGACTGACATAAGCCACAGAATATTTTCAATCACTTTCTTTATTCACTGTTTGGTTGTTTGAGGGAGTTAGTTTTTAGTAGTTGGAGGGAATTAGGAATTACTTACTTAGAGATATTAAAAATCTTTACAATTAAAAAAACCTCAAACTGTATAATAAAAATGTGGTATTTTATATCTTACATCTTCTACCCACATTTCCACCAAAAAGGTAATGCAGCATTCTCATTTTCCCTTTTTAAAGCAACAACACTTTCAGTACTTATACATATTTATCTTGTATTTGTATCACCTTTGTGTTTTTTTTTTAACCAGGTAGTTGGATACATGGATTGAGAAAAATTAATAGATTCTTCGAAGTATTTTTAACCTTTCCTATACTTAGCCTGAATGGTTATACAGTTTTTTTCTATAGTATTACTCCTACCAGATTCCATACTGTTGTGTTTTATTTTAA
>NW_006399848.1:9624846-9627188 GCF_000299155.1 Elephantulus edwardii
CCCCTGTGCGGCGCCCCTTCCCCGCCTCGCCGCGCACTGTTGTCATGGAGAGACCAAGATGGCGGCTCTGGCCTACAACCTGGGCAAGCGGGAGATCAACCACTACTTCAGCGTGAGGAGCGCCAAGGTGCTGGCGTTGGCGGCCGTGCTACTGCTCGCCGCCGGCCACCTCGCCTCCCGCCACTACCGAGGTGAGCGGGCCCTCCCCCTGCCCCGGCCGGCCGGGGGGGAGGCGGCGACGCGGCGGCGGGAGGCCGCCCCCTCGGCCCACACACGCCCACGTCCTCGCGGCTGCCTGCCAGCGTGCGGGGCCCGGGGCGACGCTGTACCCCCCACGTGCCCCAGGTTTCGTCGCTGGCAGGCAGAGCGGACCCCCTGTGCAGGCCGCCACAGTCCCAGGGCGGGGGTCCCGCGTGCCTCCAGCAGCTTGTGCGGGGACGAGGGCACCAACCCGGGCCTGGCACGCGGTTCCGCAGGGGTCTCCACCCCGCGGGATCTGGACGGGGGAGGAGTCGCACCACGGGCAGGAGGAACTAGGGGCGGCCTACAGGGTTCATAGGGAGAGCCCGAAGGCCTACGCCCCCTTCCAGAGACATCTCCACCTGGAGTGGGGGCGCACGTTCAACGAGCTGGGGGCCCCTTACTTAGCCTTTGTTTTCACCGCCCTCTGTCCTCTTAAAACAGCTGCAAGGGCTGCTTCATTTTGCCACCAGGGTGACAGCTGGCAAAGATGCCCCAGGCCAGGTGGAGAAGGTGCCACCCAGCCTTTGTGATTCTGAGACCTTTTGGTTTTGGTTGCCCCCTTTCACACTGAAGGCAGTGGGACAGTTTTTGTTTGAAAGAAGCCGTGGGTTTACCTTTGAGTAGAGGAAGACAGGTGGATGAAAAGCCAGTTGGAAATACTTTGAAAGTAGGCCTTCACTATGAGTTTTTAAATTGATGTGGAAGAGGATAGCAAATAAGACCCTCTTCAGAAGGAATTATCCGTCAATAATTGAGGAATATTTACTTGACCTTGTTTGATTGTGGTTTTGGGGGGTATTTTGGGGGTCTTTTCTAATTTGCTCTATAAAAAAAGGCCACTGGGAGAGAGGTTGACAGGCTGATTAGTAATGAATGATAAGATCTTTTTTCTTTGGCTCTCAATACTATCAAAACCATTACCTGGACAGCTGTAGGTGACTGTGTGATTAATTGTTCAAAATGTAATGTAATGTAATGGACAGGTGGCACATTTAACCTGGTGTCCACTCAACTTCACACTCAATTTGGCAGAATATCCAGTGAATAGGGTTCTGGAATCTAAGATGCCTTCTTTCCAGAAACCTTTCGAAGTGTAAAGCATTTTGATCAGTTTACTGCTTTGTTTTCAGTAACTCTTGAGGATGGAAGAATGAAACCTCTAGTATAGCACTGAATGAACAGCTTTTTATATGAACACTTTCTGTTGATTCTAAGAGATAATCTTTTCTGCTCTCTCTCCTCCCACCCCCTCCCCACCCAGGGCACAGCCATATGACTTAGCAAGGCTTTGGTTCATCCACAGTCACTATTAAGAGAAGGCCTGGACACTTTTTTCCTTTGTGTAAATATACAAAACAAAGCTGTAGCGTTGATGTATTCAATGCGTGTCATTTTTGGGGTGGAATCCCCCATTTAATTATAAATTAATCATAGTAGACTAATTAGTACAAGAAGACAGTGATCTAATTGAGTTTTGGGATAGACATAATAAGCAGAACCAAAAAACGAACTCTATTGCTGTCCACCTGGACTCATAGTTACCCTGTGAGTAGGAAGGACAGATTGGAAGTGCCTACAGAGTTTCCAAGGAAGTAGATCTGTACAGAAAGCAGTTTGCTACATCTTTATACAGCTACTGGTGGATTTGAAGTACCAACTTTTTAATTGGCAGCCACATTGCTTAACCACTGTGCAATCAGTTGTCCTAAAGATAAATGTCTAATTCTTTGCCTCCTTTTTTTTAAAAAAATTGTGCTTTTTATCTTTTGATAAGCTTTGGATGTAAGATTTTATATTTAGATTGTGAATTTCCTTTTATCAAGATCTGGCATCAGCCTGGAGAGTATAAAGTCACATGGGACTTTATGAGTCATTATAGCCATCTGGGATTGTTTGTAAAGCCCTCTCCAGAGGAGAGTCATTCATTTTCCCTAGGTGTTTTAATGCCCTGAGTGTGAAGCAGTACACCTGGTGTGTGTACATACCCCAAGACTGAAGGTCAAGAACTGGAGCCAGAGTCTGCTTAGAAAAATAATGATCTTAACAAGAACTTGTGAGCCACTCACATGTTCTGGCAGTGCCAAACTGAGTCAGATATG
>NW_006399848.1:9627288-9628995 GCF_000299155.1 Elephantulus edwardii
AAACTGGAACCCTAATTCACTGTTGGTGGGAGTGTAAAATGGTGCAATCACTGTGGAAGGTGGTATGGCGCTTTCTCAAAAAGTTGGAAATAGAGATACCATTTCACCCAGCAATTCCACTACTGGGAATATACCCCAAAGAGGCCATAACTGACATCCAAGTAGATATATACACACCCATGTTTATTGCGGCTTTGTTCAGAATAGCAAGGAGTTGGAAACAACCCAGGTGCCCATCAACAAATGAATAGATAGAGAAGCCGTGGTATATCCACACAATGGACTACTACACTGCATTGAAAAACAAGGAACTCATGCAATATCTTTCAAAATGGGTGACCCTGGAGGACATTATGCTGAGTGAAGTGCCACTGCTGTAAAATAGGTGTTGGGGTAAGACTGAGAAAAACTGGATAAATTGTGCATACTGCATTGAAACAGATGAGGGAGAGAATAATTTAAAAGTGATGTATGATAGGGTATTATGGTTATCACAAGAGTCCACAATTAAGGTAGCATAGTGGCGTGTACTTGGGGCAGTGGGAGGGGTGCGGGGGAATTGTACACCAAAGAAATAATTTTTCTTTTACTTTTCAAAGAGCGGAGCAAACTTGGGTTGGGGGGAGGGGTGGGGGGAAGGCTGGGCAGGGAGAAAAGTGCAACAATGAATGAATGGAAATCCAAAATCTCTGTAATGTTCATTAAAATTATTAAAATAAAACCTAAAAAAAATTCAAGATACTAAAGAGCTCTACAAAAGATTCCAAAAGGCAGCACAGAATGACAAAGCAAAATATTACAATGAAAGGTGCGAGGAGCTAGAGTTGGAAAATCAAAAGGTCCAAAATTGTTCAGCATTTCTTAAGCTTAAGGAACTGAAGAACAAATTCAAACATCTAGTTGCTGTAATCAAGAATGCTTTAGGCACAATATTAAATGATCCAGGAAGTATTAAAAGAAGATGGAAGGCATATACTGAGTTATTGTACCAAAAGGAATTGGCAGACACAGAAGAATTTAACATTTAACAATTTTAAATTTTAAAATTTAACAATTTAACATTTGAGCAAGAGCTTCTGGTGAGGAAGGAAGAAGTTCAAGCTTCTTTGAAGGAAAAACAAAAAAATAAGGCCCCAGGAATAGATGGTATACCAATTGACGTATTTCAGCTAACAGATGATGCCGTGAATGTGCTCACCAAGTTGTGCCGAGAAATCTGGAGAACAACCACTTGGCTGACTGGAAGAGATCTATATTTGTTCCTATTCCAAAGAAGGGTGACCCAACAGAATGTGGAAACTACAGAACAATATAATTGATTTCACATGCAAGCAAGATTCTACTGAAGATTTATCCAAAAATGACTGCAACAGCACATCAGCAGAGAATTACCAGAAGTCCAGGCTGGGTTTAGAAGGGGTCGTGGTACTAGGGATATTGTAGCTGATGTTAGATGGCTCTTAGCTGAAAGCAGGGAATACCAGAAGAATGTCTATCTGTATTTCATTGATTATGCAAAGTTGTTTGACTGTTTGGATCATAACAAACTGTGGCTGACTCTGAGAAGAATGGGAATCCCAGAACATTTAATCGGGCTAATGTGAAAAGAGCTGAAGAACAAATTCAAACCTCGAGTTGCTACAATCAAGGATGCTTTAGGCAGAATGTTAAATGATCCAGGAGGTATCAAAAGAAGATGGAAGGAAT
>NW_006399848.1:9630245-9634148 GCF_000299155.1 Elephantulus edwardii
TTTATTATTTTTTGTGTGTGTACCATCAAATCAGATCTGACTGGTACAGGAGGAGATTACCCCTCCTCCAGCAGAGCATCTGGTGGATTCTAACTGTGTACCTCTGGAATTGCAGTGCAGCTTATTACCACTTGGCCACCAGAGCTCCCCCAGATTCCTTACTTTTAACCTTAACTCATTATAAAAGAGATTTAAGTTGATGTCGATTGAAGGAACCCTGCTTACACAGGAGATTAAAGAGATGAGCTACCGTCTTAAAATTTGAAGCTACTCCCCAAGAGAAAGGTGAGCGGTTTCCTCCAGTTACGATTTATAGTCTCACAAATATGATGAACAGTTGCCATGAGTTAAAATCAACTTGACAGCAGTGGGTTTTTTCCTTTTTTTTTTTCCCCTTGTTGATTGACCCTTAACAGAGAACTAGAGATTAAATTAATTAATACCCATTCTTGTCAAGTTAATTCCGATTTGTAGTAATCCTATAGGGCAGAATAGAGAACTATCCCAGAGACTAATCTTTGTGGAAGTAGTCTGCTTTTGAGTTTGAACTTAAGAATTTTTGATTAGCAGCTAAGTGCTTAAACACTTGTTACACCACAGAGTTTAAAACTGGGAGGCATTAAAAATTCAAATACGACAAATAGATGAGGGGAAAGTGAAATATTGAAATTAACAGTGGGATTTAGTATAAAATTAATCCATGTTTTATTAAACCCCTCAGTTAATCTCAGTATTCTACTTTTCCCTCATTCATTTGACGTATTTTTTCTTTTTAAATTTATTATTAATTTCAATGAAAATTTATAGAGACTTTGGATTTCCATTCATTCATTGTTCCACTTTTCTCCCCTCTCAACCCTCCCCCCTAGTACACTACCCTCTTGGAAAAGTAAAAAGAACAATTCTTTAATTGTTTTACAATCTCCTCCCCCAGGTCCACTCCATTATAAGAAGCCTTCGCTCTGGACTCCTGACGAAAATACCTAATCACATACTCCTTTTAAACAATTTTCTCCCTTATATGTTTCAATGGAGTATGCATTATTGAACCCATCTTTCTCAGTCTCCCCCCAACCCCAAGGTCAGTCCTGTTTTACAATAATGGCACCATGAAGTATTTGTCCTTTTGTGACTGTGGAACTTCACTCAGCATATTGTCCTCCAGGGTCACCCATTTTGAATAATACTGTATGAGTTCCTTGTTTTCCATTGCAGTGTAGTACTCCATTGTGTGAATATACCACAGCTTCTCTATCCATTAGTTTGTTGATGGACACTTAGGTTGTTTCCAGCTCCTTGCTATTGTGAAAAAAGCCACAATAAAAATGGGTGTGCATCACATTTGAGGTTGTTTTTTTTTTAAGTGTGTGTGTGTGTGTGTGTGTGTTCGTTCCATCAAATTGGATCTGACTGGTATGGAAGGAGATTGCCCCTCCTTTTCCAGCAGAGCATCTGGTGAATTCGAACCATGTACCTCTGGGATTGCAGTGCAGCTTCTTGCCACTAGGCCACCAGAGCTCCCTCATATTTAAATTTTTAATGTCACCTAAACCCTTTTTAATTCTTTGCTTTTGTCCATTTAGCTAAAGTACAATAAAATGATTAAAGGAAGTAGAGTGACCACTTGTCTTGGTTATCTAGCCTTGCTATCTAGTGTTGTTCATTACCTTTGAGTGAGCTCTGACTCATGTTCACCCTATATACACCAATATTGAAACAATCCCCAAATTTGCGCCATCGTCACAATCTCTCCATGGTTCTTAAGCCCATCATTGCAGCTATTGTGTTAGTAATCCATTTATTTGAGAGTCTTCTGGCTACTATTTTGTACACACAGATCCAAAACAGTTTTCTAATTGCAGAAAGTTCTGTTGGTTTGGTATATTATTAAAAACATCTGAAAGTCTTACCTCTCCTACACTATTTTTCTAAACCTGATGTCCTTGTCCAGGACTGACCCTTCCAGCTGACATGCACAAATTATGTGACATAAACTTCCACCATCGTTGCCTCTAAGAAGCAGCACCTCCAACCAGATTTATTTTTTTTGACAGTACATACAGTACTCTTTTCCAGAGCCACAATTTAAAGGCATAAATTCTTCCAACTTCCTTGTTTTCCAGATTTCCAATGCATGTGAAGCAGTTAAAAAATACCATGGGTAGGTGCACATTAGTCTTTAAACGGAAATCTTGACATTTTAAAGAGGACTCTGGAAGCTGGTTTATACAACGCAACACATCTTGATTTCTTGACTGTTGTTTTCTTGAGTATTTGTTGTAAAGGGAAATTCTGTTGACTTTTGGTCCACTTGTGAGAATTTTTGTTTTAATGATGTTGAGAGATAATCCAAACTGAAGGTCCTTGATCTTCCTTAGTAAGTACTTCACATCCTCTTCATTTTCAGTCAGCAAGGTTGTGTCAATTAGCATAACACAGATTGTTGATGAATCTTCTTCAGTCCTCATGCCACATTTTTCTTTATGTAGTTCAGCTTCTTAGAAAATTTCCTCAGCATACAGATTGAATAGGTATGGAGAAAGGATATAATCCCTACTGATACATTTCCTAATGTTAAACTATGCAGTGTTCCCTTGTTCTGTTTGAACAACTGTTTGTTTTGTGTATGTATAGGTTTTACATGAGCACAATTAAGTGTTATGGAATTCTCATTCTTCTTAATATTACCTATAATTTATTATGATCAACACATTTGAATGTGCTTGCATAGTCAATAAAACACAAGTAAACATCTTTTTGGGAGTCTCTGCTTTCATTCAAGATTCATCTGCTGTCAGCAGTCATATCCCTCTTACGTTGGCCTCTTCTGAATCCAGCTTGAATTTCTAGCATTTCTCTGTCAATTACTGTGTAGACATTTTAAAATAATCTTCAGTAAGATTTTATTTGTAATATTAATGATACTGTTCAATCATTTCTACAATCTTTTGAGTCACTTTTTTTTTTAGAGTGGGAATAAATATGGCTGTCTTCTAGACAGTTGACCATTGTAGCTGTCTTCCAAATTTTGTGGTATAGATGATTGAGAACATTTGTTTGCTGTAACACTTCAGTTGATATTCCAATTCCTACAGGCTTATGTTTTGCTGAAAGCTTCAGTGCCTCAACTTTGTCAGTACCATTGAGTGCCTCAACTTCGTTAGTACTGTTGAGCTGTGGTTTTTTTAGTTGGATTGTTTGGCTTTTTTTACAATACAAATTGTATTGGTTTCTCAGTAACTCTTTGCACACATTTAAATGACAATATAATACAATCATACATTCATGTTACAAAATTAACTATAATTGATTACATCTGATCGACACGTAAATTTATTGACTTCCTCTGTACCCATCTTATCAGTTTATTAAATTCTACTTCCTTCTCTGTTCTCATCACTAGTAACTGTAAACCTTTCGGTATTTTATAATGTTATTATGTACTGTTGAGTTAGAACTGATAGCTAACTCTTTAGTATGTTTTGAGAGACAATAAATCTCATGGAGGATATTAGCGACTTTGCTACTTGGCCACCAGAGTGCCCTTTGTTTTTGTAATTGTGATCTTCACCATAATTGTCCTTTTGTGAGCAACTTATTTTTTTTTAGCATGTTGTTGTTGTTGTTGTTGTTGTTGCGTGCCATCGAGTCGCCTGCGACTCAAAGCGACCCTATGTACAACAGTCCTAAACTCCGCTCTGTCCTGTACCAATCGCACTGTCTCTGACACTCTCATCCCAATTATCCCAGTCACTGAATCAATCCACTTCATAGAGGGCCTTCCTCTCCTGCGCTGTCCCTCCACTCTCCCAAGCATGATGTCCCTCTCCAAGGACCTCTCCCTCCTCACAACATGTCCAAAGTTTGTTAGAGGGAGCCTCAGAATCCTTGCCTCCAAGGAGC
>NW_006399848.1:9636449-9643533 GCF_000299155.1 Elephantulus edwardii
ATCTAGCAATGACTTTTTTAACTATGAAAGCAACTCCATTTTTCCTCACCTTTTTATCTCCAGAGTAATATATCATATGGTCATCCGACTCAGAATGTCCCATGCCAGTCCATCTCATCTCACCCATGCCTAGTATGTCAATATTTATGCATTCCATTTATGTTCTATAAATACATCTCTGTTGTGCAGTGTTTTGTGAATCTCTTAGTGTTGTATAGTATTGCATTGTGAATGTACTATCGTTTCTTTATCCATTCATCCACACTTGGGTGGTTTTCTTTCTTTTTCCTAATGTAGTTAATGCTGCAGTGAACATGGATATGCATATGTCTATTCATGTGGCAGTTATTTCTTTGAGATATGTGCCCATTGAGATTGCTGGATCAAATAGTGTTTCTGTTCTCAACTTTTCAGGGAAGCTCTGGACTACTTTCAATAGTGGTTGCACCATTTTATATTCCCACCTGCAGTTCATGTGTTTTTAGTTATTTTTTCATTGGAACCCTAATCTATGACTTAAAGTAAGTTTGCCCAGTTTTTTTCCTTGATGATCTTTTCCCCCCCCTTCATGATCTTTATACCTTTAGAGTTTTGCCTAAACCCTTGACCCATCTTGAGTTAGTTTTGTGTAGGGTATATGAGATACGGATCTTGTTTCAGTTTTCTGAAAAGAGATAGCCAGTTTTCTCTGCACCATTTGTAAAAGAGGCTATCTTTTCCTGACTTAATGGATTTCATCTCTTTATCAAAGATCAATTGTCCATAGGCAGATGGATTTATTTCTGAGTTCTCAATTTTATTCCATTGGTATATGTATCTGTCACTGCACCAGTAGCATGTTATTTTGATACATGTGACTGGATAGTAGGTTGTAACATCAGGAAGTGTAAGCCCTCCTACCTTTTTCTTCTTCAGGAGTTCTCTGAGTAAGCAGAGTCTTTCTGTGTAAAGTTGGTGATTACTTTTTCCATCTTAATGAAGAATGATAATGGGACCCAGATCAGGATTGCATGGTATTTACAGATCAGTTTTGGTAGAATTATCATTTTCACAATATTTTATATCTTGCAATCGGTATAAGTCTTTCAATCCATGTAATTGTTGTTGTTGTTAGGTGCCACTGAGGTGCCTCCAACTCATGAACCCCTATATGAACAGATCTGAACTTTGCCCTATCCTGCACCATCCTTCCCACCTCTGATATGCCCAAGCCCACTGTTCTATCAGTCCGTGAGCATTCTGTGTTTTCCTACGAATGTAATTCTCCTTGGATTTCTTGTAGTAGTGTTTATGTGGTTTTCTTTGTGTACGTGTTTGTATCTTTGGTTAGGTTTATTCATAAGTATTTAATCTTTTGAGTGATTATTATCCAGAGTCAGGGCTCTATGAGGAGAAATACGGCATCAGGATTGGAGGAAGACTCATCAACAATCTGTGTTATGTAGATGACAGTACTCTGCTTGCTGAAATTGAGGAGGACCAGAAGCCCTTGCTGTGGTAGGTCAGTGACTGCAGCCTTCAGTATGGATTGAGGCTCAGTATCAAGGGAAAAAAAAGATTCTCACTACCGGGCTGATGGGCAACAGCAAGATGGATAGTGAAGAGATGGAGATTGTTCACGTTAGTTTGCTTGACTCCACAATTAACACTCTTGGCACCAGCAGCCAGGAAAAAGATGTATTGCAATGGGAAAGCCTGCAGTTAGAGACCTCTCTAAAGTACTGAAGAAACAACGATGTCAGTCTAGAGTCTAAGGTGCGCCTGATACATGCGATGGTCTTTGCTATCAATGGCAATGCATCAGAGAGTGGGCAATAAATAGGGATGATAGAAGGAAAAATTGATGCCTTTGAGCTGTGGTGTTGGAGAAGAGTATTGAATATACCATGGACTGCTAGGAAAACAAAGAGGTTTGTCCGGGAGAGGGTGAAGCCGGGATGCTCTTTGGAGGCAAGGATTCTGAAGCTTCGTCTGACATACTTTGGACATGTTGCAAGGAGGGACCAGTCCTTGGAGAGGGACATCATGCTTGGGAGGGTGGTGGGACAGCGCAGGATAGGAAGACCCTCAATGAGATGGATTGATTCAGTGACTGGGAAAATGGGGTAGGTATGTCAGAGACAATGAGATTGGCACAGGGTAAGGCACGGGTTAGGGCTGTCGTACATAGAATCCCTATGAGTCACAGGAGACTCAACAACACATAACAACAACAAACTGTTTTTATTTTCAGAGCTTCCTTTGTTACTATAGAGGAATCTGGCTTATCTTTGTATAAATAAAACGTCTATCTGCATCTTAGCTGACTTAGTCAATTAAATCATTAATTTCTTTGCTGAGTCTTTGGAATTTTTAATATATATAGTATCATATCATGGTTCTACTTCTTTGTCAACATGGATGTCGTTTATTGCCTTCTCTTGTTTTATTGTTCTGACTAGGACCTCCAGTGTATTCCTAAATAAGAGTAGTAATAAAGGACATCCTTGTCTGTTTCCTTTTTACAAGGGAAATTCAGATGAGAGTAATGGTAGCTCTTGGTTTAGTATATGTGTTAATTAGAGTGAGAAATGTCCCTTCTGTTCTTATTTTGTTGGGCATTTTTATTAAGAAAGGGTGTTGGATTTTGTCATATCTTTTCTACATTGATTGATTTTTCTTTTGTGTTATTGGTGTAGTGGATGACACAGATTTATTTCTCTTATGTTATACATCCTTGGGTTTTTGTCCCCATACCTTTTCAACCTGTATGCAGAACAGATTATCCGGGAGACTGGGCTTTATGAGAAGAAGTGTGGCATCAGGATTGGTGGAAGATCTATCAACAATCTGTGATATGCAGATGATACAACCCTGCTTGCTGAAACTGAGGAGGTCCTGAAGCGCTTGCTGCAGAGGGTCAAGGACTGTAGCCTCCAATATGGATTGAGGCTCAATGTCAAGAAGGCAAAGATTCTCACCACTGGGCCAATTGGCAGCATCAGGATGGATGGTGAAGAGATTGAGATTGTTTACAGCTTCAGTTTGCTTACCTCCAGTCAACACTCTTGGCACCAGCAGCCAGGAAATTAGAAGACGTATTGCAATGGCAAAGTCTGCTGTTAGAGACCTCTCCATAGTACTGAAGAGCAATGGTGTCTCTTTGGAGACTAAGGTGCATCTGATACAGGCCATGGTCTTTGCTATCACTTGTGATGCATCAGAGAGTTGGACAATGACTAAGGAGGATAGAAGGAGAATTGATGCATTTGAGCTTTGGTTCTGGAGAAGAGTATTGAGGCTACCATGGACTGCTCGGAAAACAAACAGATTCATCCTGGAAAGGGTCAAACCAGGCTGCTCCTTGGAGGCAAGGATTCTGAGGCTCCATCTAACATAACTTTGGACATGTTGTAAGGAGGGAGAGATCCTTGGAGAGAGACATCATGCTTGGTAGGGTGGAGGGACAGCGCAGAAGGGGAAGGCCCCCTATGAGGTGGATTGATTCAGTGATTAGGGTAATCGGGATGGGTGTGTCAGAGGCAGTGCAATTGGCACAGGACAGAGCAGAGTTTAGGGCTGTTGTACGTAGGATCGCTATGAGTGGCAAGCGACTTGATGGCACATAACAACAACAACAACAACATCCATCCTTGGTGTGAATTCTGCCTGATCATGATGAATGTTACTTTGATCCAATGTTGGATTCAGTTGGCTGGGTTTGGTTGACAGTTGTCTCATGTTCAATAAAGTTGTCTCAGGATAGAGTATGGGTCAGTCAGAGCTACTGTACATGGGGTTGCTATGAGTTGCAGACAGCTTGATGGCATATAACAACAATGACAACATGTATATGATGGTTATTGATGTATAATTCTTTTTATTAGTAGTGTTTTGGTCTGATTTTGTTATGCTTCATAGAATGAATTCACAAATATTCTGTCTTTCTCTATATTCTGTAGAAATGGGGTCAGGTCTTCCAAATGTTCTGTAATATTCTCTGAAACTATGCAGGCCAGAAGTTTTGGGGTTTTTTTTGGAGTTGGAAGTATTTTTATGACCTCTTCATTTTCTTCTTTGTGATGGATCTGTTCAAATGTTCTACTGTTATTTGTGCTAATTTAGGTAAAGTGGGTGTCTAAAATTTGTCCATTTCATGTGGGTGTTCAGGTGTTTTTAGTTCTTTATGTCGTTATATGCTGTTGAGTCTCTTGGGACTCATAGTGACCTCAGGTACTGTAGCTCAGAACCTTTCTCTATCTGGAGCCAATCTCATTGTCTTTGACACAGTGACCCCATAACTTCCATTGCTGACTCAGTTCTTCACAGTATACTGTTTTTTATCCTTTTTATTTCAGTTGGTTCTTTTATGATATCACACATTTCCTTTCTGATGCCTGTTATTTGTCTTCTCCTTTTTCTTTGTTAGATTTGCCAAGAGGTTGTTAATTTCATTAGTCTTTTCCGAAAATCAACCTCTAGTCTTGCTGACTTTTGAATAGTTTCTCTTGTTTATTTCGGCTCTTTATTATTTGCTTTCTTCTAGAGACAGTGGTGTTTGCTTGCCATTCTTTTTTTAATTGTTGGAAATCTTGAGTGAAAATGTTGATTTTTGGGGTTTTTTTTGGTGTGTGTTTTTATTGACTTCTGATTATTACTTATTCTCTGTTCCAAAGATTTGTATGTGTTGTATTTTCATTCTTATTTGGAGTAATGTTGTCTTGGGAAAGTCTGCGGTTAGGTACCTCTCCAGGGTACTGAAGAGCATTGGTGTCACTCTGAAGACTAAGGTGTGTCTGATACAGGCTATGGTCTTTGCAGTCACTTGTTATGCATCAGAGAGTTGGACAATGACTAAGGAGGATAGAGGGAGAATTGATGCCTTTGAGCTGGAGAAGAGTATTGAATGTACCATGGACTGCCAAGAAAATAAACAGATTCATCCTGGAAAGGGTCAAACCAGGCTGCTTCTTGGAGGCAAGGATTCTGAGGCTTCGTCTGACATACTTTGGACATGTTGTAAGGAGGGAGAGGTCCTTAGAGAGGGACATCATGCTTGGGAGGGTGGAGGGACGGCGCAGAACTGGAAGACCCTCTATGAGGTGGATTGATTCAGTGACTGGGGTAATCAGGATGGGTGTGTCAGAGACAGTGAGATTGGCACAGGATAGAGCAGGGTTTAGGGCTGTTGTACATAGGGTCACTATGAGTCGCAAACGACTCGACGGCACATAACAACAACAACATTTGGAGTAAGAATTTTATATATGTGTATATTTTTTAAAAATTTCTTCTGTTACCTAATGGCATTTTACTTTTACTTTGGTGGCATAGTCAATAGGGTGTTGTGATGCTAGTTATTTTTTTGCTTTTGTAACTTTTTAATTGAAATTTTATGATTTCCATTCATTCATTGTTATACAATCCCCCCCACACCTCCCCATTCTACCAGTCTACTCCCCTATGAAGCTCTCATTCTGGACTCTTATCATGAAAATAATACTTAATCATATATGTTGTGATACTAATTTTTGTTTTGTTTTGTTTTGAATTATTTTTGTATGTATACCGTCAAATCAGATCTGACTGGTACAGGAGGAGATTGTCCCTCCTTCTTCAGCAGAGCATGTGATGGATTCAAACTGTGCACCTCTGGGATTGCAGTGCAGCTTCTTGCCACTAGGCCACCAGAGCTTGCCTGTGATGCTAATTTAAGGCAACTGGTTCAAATCCATCAGTGGCTCCTGAGGAGAAATCTTCCATATGATTTGTTGTTGTTGGGTGCTTTGGTGTCGAGTATGACCCATAATGATCCTATGAACAATTGATCTGAACCCTGTCCTATCCTGTGCCATCCTCACATTTCCTGACACATTAGAGTCCATTGTGACAGTCATCATGTCAGTATACTTGGTTGACGGTTTTTCTCTCCTTTGCGGACTCTCCCCACCTTTCTGAGCATCATGTCCCTCTCCAAGGAATAGCTCCTCCCGGCAATATGCTTGAAGAATTACGAGGCAAAGCCTCCTCATTCTTGCCTCCAAAGAGCACTCTGGCTGCCCCCTTTTTGTTTATTATTTTGGCCATACATGGGATGTTCAGACTTCTCCAGTACCACAGCTCAAAGGTATCGCTTCTTCTGTCATCCTTGTTCATTGTCCAGCTCTCAGATGCCTAGCAAGTGATTGGAAAGACCATGGCCTGAATCAGATGCACCCTAGTCCTCAAACTGGCATCATCACTCCTCAGTAATTTGAAGGGATCCCAACTGAACATTTATAGCCACCAAAACCCTACTGGAGAGTCAGCTATGAGTTGACTGACTTACTGTTCAACCAGGGTGTTATTTAGTTTTTGTGTACCTGTTTTTTTCCCTTAATCTTCCTATTGTCAGTTTGTAATTTTATAGCATTGTGATTTAGTCTGTCTTTGTCTTTGTGTAGCATTTGGGTGGTTGTGACCTAAGGTGTGGACTATTTTGGTAAATGTTCCATGTATACTGAAGAAGAATGTATCCTGTGTTCTTGTTGGATGAAATGTTCTATGTATATATATGTATATATGTATATGTATATATATATATATATATATATGTATATATATATGTATATATATATATATATATATGTATATATATATATATATATATATATATATGTATATATATATATATATATATATATATATATATGTATATATATGTATATATATGTATATATATATGTATATATATATATATGTATTAGGTAAAGCTGATTAATTGTGTAGTTCTTCTTTGTCTTTGTTGAATTGCATTCTAGTCATTCTATTCTTTGCCAAAAGTAAGACTATTAGCACCACAAGAAGATAAAGGTAAACAACGCAATTGAAAATTTGGCACAAGATATGGACACTTCACCAAAGAAGACATTCAGATGGCAAACACACACATGAAGAAGTGTTCAAAATCCCTAGCTATAAGAGAGATGCAAGTCAAAAAACCTGAGATGTCATTTCATCCCAGTGAGAATAGCAAAATTTAACAGAACAGCAAGCAACAAATGCTGGTGAGGTTGTGGAGAAACTGGAACCCTTATTCACTGTTGGTGGGAGTGTAAAATGGTGC
>NW_006399848.1:9644458-9669015 GCF_000299155.1 Elephantulus edwardii
GAGTATACTCCACTATGCAACCTTCCTGATTTCTTAATGCTAGATTTTTCTTTGAAGTTTATCACAAATTAATGTTGCCACTCCAGCCCTTTTTGGTTTGCTGTTTTCTTGATATATTTTTACCCACCTTTTAAGTCTTTCTTTGCCCTTGGGTCTAGTATTTACATTCAGTGTATAATTATCGATTACACTGGTTTTGTGCCTTCCTGCTGCACTGTTTTGGGTAGTGTTGTTCTTTTCTTTATTCCCTCTATTTTTATGTTCTGAGTTCATTTTGTTTGTGGCTTTTCTTATCATTTCCTTATTTCTATTTTAGTGTTTTCTATGTTTTTATAATTTTCCTTTGTTTTTACTTTTGATAGGAAGGTTTATTAATATTTTTAGAGGTTACATTGTAAGTTACTATTCTACTTATTCCCAAGTATAACATAGTTAATTTTATTTAGAAACCGATTCCATCCTACAACTTCTTTTTGGTACCTAATGTTCAGTGTATTAGATCTATTCTTGAGATAGTTTTTAAATACTCTGCCTCTCATGCTCTTGTTTTACTTTATGTCAGCTTCAGTGTTAACTTGCATGAACAGTTGTTGATCTGTCCCAACCAATCTGTAGCCTTACTCAGACTGCTGATGTTGAACTTTTTCATCACCTCTTTTCACAGAGGTTTGTAATTGTTATGTGTCGTCGAGTTGCCTGCGACTCATAGTGACCCTATGTACAACAGCTCTAACCTCTGCTCTGTCCTATGCCAATATCACTGTCTCTAGCACACTCATCCTGATTGCCCCAGTCACCAAACAATCCATCTCCCAGAGGGCCTTCCCCTCCTGTGTCGGCCCTCTACCCTCCCAAGCATGATGTCCCTCTCCAAGGACCGGTCCCCCTCCCTACAACATGACCAAAGTATGTTAGACGAAGTCTCAGAATCCTTGTCTCCAAGGAGCAGCCCGGTTTAACACTCTCAAGTATGAATCTGTTTGTTTTCTTAGCAGTCCATGGCACACTCAGCATTCTTCTCCAGCACCAAAGCTCAAAAGCATCAATTCTCCTTCTATCCTCCCTGGTCATTGTCCAGCTCTCTGACACATAATAAGTGATTGCAAAGACCATGGCAAAGACCACGCACCTTAGCCTCCAGAGACACACCATTGTTCTTGAGTACTTTAGAGAGGTCCCTAACAGCAGACTTTCCCATGGCAATGCGCCTTTTAATTTCCTGGCTGCTGGTGCTAAGAGTATTGATTGTGGAGCCAAGCAGACTAAAGCTGTGAACAATCTCAATCTCTTCACCATCCATCCTGATGCTGCCAATTGGTCCAGTGGTGAGAATCTTTGTCTTCTTGACATCGAGCCTCAATCCATATTGAAGGCTGCAGTCCTTGACACTCTGCAGCAGGTGCTTCAGGTCCTCCTTAGTTTCAGCAAGCAGGGTTGTGTCATCTGCATGACACAGATTGTTGATAGATCTTCCACCAATCCTGATGCCACACTTCTCATAGAGCCCAGCCTCCCAGATGATCTGTTTGCATACAGGTTGAAAAGATATGGAGATAGGATGCATCCCTGGCATACGCCCTTCCCAATTTTGAAGCATGCAGTGTCTCCTTTCTCTGTTCTGACTATTGCCTCTTGGTTCAAGTATAGGTTTCACATTAGCACGATCGAGTGTTCTGGGATTCCCATTCTTCTCAGAGTCTGCCACAGTTTGTTATGGTCCACACAGTCAAATGCTTTTGCATAATCAATGAAGCACAGATAGACATTCCTCTGGTACACCCTGCTTTCAGCCAATTTCCATCTAACATTAGCTACAATATCCCTATTACCACGACCCCTTCTAAACCCAACCTGGAATTCTGGCAGTTCTCTGCTGATGTGCTGTTCCAGTCATTTTTGGATAATCTTCAGCAGAATCTTGCTTGCATGTGAAATCAACGATCTCATTCTATAGTTTCCACACTCTGTTGGGTCACCTTTCTTTGGAATGGGAACAAATACAGACCTCTTCCAGTCAGTTGGTCAAGATTTCAGAACCATCCCCAGAACAGGTTTGAGCCCTTGAACAGGAATGAGCGAAGACCAGATGAGCTGTGCGAGGATATCAAGGGTATCATCCAAGAAGAGTGCAGACATTCATTACAAAGAGAGAAGAGGAAGAAAAGACCAAAATGGATGTCTGATTATTGTACTGGAGCGCAGAGAAGCCAAAGCACAAGGAAGAATTCAAGATACTAAAGAGCCGAACAGAAGATTTCAAAAGGCAGCGCGGGATGACAAAATATTACAATGAAATGTGCAAGGAGTTGGAGTCATAAAACCAAAAGGGTCAAACTCGCTCAGCATTTCTTAAGCTCAAGGAACTGAAGAACAAATTCAAACCTGGAGTTGCTATACTCAAGGATGCTTTAGGCAGAGTATTAAATGATCCAGGAGGTATCAAAAGAAGATGGAAAGAATATACTGAGTCATTGTATAGAAAGGAATTAGCAGACACAGAAGAATTTAATATAACAACATATGAGCAAGAATCTGTGGTGATGCTGGAAGGAGTTCAAGCTGCTTTGAAAGAAATAGCAAAAAATAAGGCTCCAGGAATAAATGGTATACCAGTTGACATATTTCAGCTAACAGATGCTGCCCTGGCTGTGCTCACCAAGTTGGGTCAAAAAATCTGGAGAACAACCACTTGGCCAACTGACTGGAAGATTCACAGAGGTAGTCAGTTTAATTCCTGAGTACCCCATCAGTTAAGATCCATATGTATTCAAAGCTTATGATTTTTAAAAAGGTATTTATAGTGAATAAATAATGACTGTACAAGTTTTTTTACATTTTTAAAAAGTTATTATTTCAATGAAAATTTACAGAGACTTTCTATTTCCATTCATTCATTGTTCCCAAGTTCTTATCATACTGTCTATTGCATCATTCCTGTCACCAAAGCCGTATTTTCCAACTATTATTAAATCTTGGAGGAAAACAGCTAGAGTGCCCTGAGAGGCAAGAATGGTGAAACTTTCCCACATACATTGGGCATGTTATCAGGAATGGCCAGTCTTTGGAAAAAGACATCATTCTGGGAAAATTAGAAAGTCAGTGAAAGAGATGAAGACTCAACAAGATGAATTGACACATTGACTGCATGGTGGAGATTGTGAAGGTCGCACAGGATAGGGCAGTGTTTTGATCTGTTGTACATAGAGTTGACTCAGTGGCTATGATGACAATGATGTATCTTTGTTTCCATCTTCTTGTCTTCCAGTCACCAGTTATTATTGATACATTTAGATTGCATGTTCAATAAGTTTCAGATTGTAGAAGTAAGTGCATCATCGGTTTAATGGTTAGTTTGTACATTTGAATAATAGTCATATTAAAAGATCTTACTTGTGGGTGTGTATAGATATTAATTTTTTCCTGACAGCATTGTCCTGCAGGATATATCTTGAAGTGCTCATTTTGACAGTGAATGTGACACTTCAACTTGTAATTCCCAGCATAGGAGATCAAGGCCAGTATTGGTCAATTTCAGCTCACTGACTTCTAGAATGTTGATCTTTTTATGCTTTTTAAAATTTTTTACAACTTCCAGTTTTCCTACATTAATATTCCCTACAGTTTGTTTTCAGTTATTATGGATATTTGCAGCTGTTTCTCCTTAATTTGAGTCTTGTCACATAAGCAAATGAAGGCCCTTCATTTCATGAAAATCTTCTCCACTTGCATCATTAGATTCTACATTAAGGAGTAAGCTTCTCCTCAGTAGTATTTTGAGTGTGTTCCAACCAGAAGGACTCATTTTCAGTCACTTTATTGGAAAATGTGTTTATTATGGGTCTTAGCCTAATTAATTCTGTTGTTAGGTGCTAAATTGTTTCCTACAACTCAGACCCTGTGAACAACAGATCTGAACCCTGTGCTATCCTGTTCATCCTCATTATCCTTGACAGTCACTGTGTCAGTCTTTTCCTCCTCTACTCACCCTCCATTTTTCTAAGGAACCTCCTAACAACGTGCCGTAAGTATGTGCGAGGAAGTTTCACTATCCTTGCCTCCAAGGAGCAGCCTGGTCACATATTTTCTAAGACATATTTGTTTATCCTTTTGACAGCCCTTGGGAGATCCAGTACTCTTCTCCAGAAACATAGCTCAGATGTGTTGGTTCTTCTGCCATCCTTATTCATTGTCTAACTTTCAGGTGCATAACAAGTAATTAAAAAGATCATGGTTTGGATCACGTGCACCGTAGACTTTAAGCTGAAATCATTGCACTTCAGCGTTTTTGAGAGGTCCCTGGCAGCAGATTTACCCAATGCAATACATCTTTTGATTTCCTGACTGCTCGTGCCAAGAATTTTGATTATGGATTCAAGTAAGATTAAATAATTTAGGATTTCTATCTCTTCATCTATTGAGCAGGTGGTGAGATGTGCTGACCCTAGGGGAGGCCCTTGTTGGTTCTGGAGGAAGGTCCTTGTTTCCTTTAATAAGTTTTGGTCTCACATTCCTTGTGGATCATTATATTTTGGCCTTTCACTGTGTGGAGGAGCTTCCCATCACAGGGTCCTTAGTCCTACAGACATATTCCACTCTTGGTCTCTTTTGATTCTGCACTCTGCTGGCTTACTCTATTGTTTTATCTCCCATAAGACAAAAGATGTTATAAGCTACAACTCAGAAAAACTCCCTTTTAATCAGATCAAGTATATGACCTTATTAATTCATTAAGGGCATTGAAGACCACCCCTCCCCCCCCCCAAATCCACTTACAGCTGGTAACCAGTTGGTCACATTATGGGGAATGAGTATGTCTTTATAAATGGCCTCTAATCCTGCTCTATTAACATCATAATAGTTAGGGTTTACAAAATGTTGTTGTTGATTGGTGCCATGGAGTTGAGTATGAACCCATAGTGACCTTATGCACAACAGATCTGAACCCTTCCCTATCCTATACCATCCACACTTCCTGACACGTTGGAGCCCATTGAAGCAGTCATCATGTTAGTCCACCAGGTCGAGGGTCTTCCAAGCATCTTGTCCTTCTTCAAGGAATAGCTCCTCCTAGCAATGTGCCCAAAGTATTTGAGGCAAAGCATCGTCATCTTTGCCTCCAAAGAGCAAATCTGGCTGCACCCTCTCCAAGACATATTTGTTATTTGCTTTTGGCAGTCCACAGGCTGTTCAGTACTCTTCTCCAACACTATAGCTCAGACCATTAATTCTTCTGTCATCCTTGTTCATTGTCCAGCTCTCAGATGTATAGCAAGTGATTGGAAAGACCATGGTCTGAATCAGACACACATTAGGCCTTAAACTGACATTACTATTCCTCAGTAATTTTGAGAGGTTCCTAACTGCAGAGTTTCTCAATGCAGTATGTCTTCTGATTTCCTAACTGCTGGTACCAACGGTGTTGATTGTGGACCCAAGAAAGATGAAGTTGTTGACAGTTTCAGTCTCTTCTCCATAACATTGTCTATCAGTCCAATGATAAGAACCTTTGTTTTATTGATATTGAGATGCAGTCCATATTGAAGACTGTATTCTTAATCTTCTGCAACAAATGCTTCAGGTCCTTCTCACAACAAGCAAGGTTGTATCATCTGCATAAAACAAGATTATTGATGAACCTCCCTCTGATCCTTAATGCCACATTCTTTTTCATAGAGTCCAGCTTCTTGAATAAATTGTTCCGCATACAGATTGAATAGGTATGGAGAGAAAATACAACCCTGAAAAACACTCCCTTTTTAATTTTATACCATGTAGTGTTCCTTGCTCTGTTCACACAATCTCCTTGTCTAGGTATAAGTTTTTACATGAGCCCATTTAAGTAAGCCTGGGATTCTTATTCTTCTCAATGTTAGCCATAACTTGTTATGGTCTACATGTTCAAATGACTACAACATAGGATAATTATACTGAGAATCATAGCCAAGCCAAGTTGATGTAAATATTTTAGAGACACAGTTTAATCCATGTTAGTACATATCCCAGTTTAGTGAAACATTTTCCCAAATGTAGAACTTTCCATTTAAAAACACTTAAAAATTCTGACCGGCTGGAATGAATTAGTCATCCTAAGGAAGATCCTTGGAAAGAAAACCTGAGGCAGAAGAAGTGTCAAAGACTGAGTATGGTTTTTTGGAATTAGGAGTCTCTTAGTGAAGCTCTGGTATATTCCATAGAGAGTTGAGATGCTCATCCAAAAGTATGACTCCTTAGTGGTTGAAATCAACAGTGTCTCTGAGGGAGAAAGATGGATAGTTACCTCCTATGTGATTTACAGCACTGGTAATCCCCCAGAGGGTCAGCTATGAGTAGATTCCAACTCGAGGACAGAGTGAGTAAAGTATTATTGGGTTTTACCCTCAAATATTAATGTATTGGTATTAACTGATCTTCTCATGCTTGAGTAATACACATCTGGAAGTTAGTAATGAAACATAGAAAACCTTATTCTCTGATCTCTGGGTTACCAACTCATGATGACCCTATAGAACAGAACTGCCCCAGATAATTTTCAAGCCTGCAAATCTTTATGGAATCAGACTGCCTCATCTCTCTCCCACGGAGTAAATTTGAACTTCTGACCTTTCAGTTATGCGTTGTGCCACCAGGTCCTCTAGGTCAAGATAACCAGCATATGATGTTGTTAAGTGCTGTCAAGTCATAGATGACTCATATTGACCCTATGAACGGAAGACCTGAACATTTGTATAATATTCATCGTTTCTTCATATTCATAGAGTTTCGGAAGTGGATGCCACTCTTGCTTAATTGGGGGGCTCCACCAAACACTATCCACCTTGGGTAACCATTATCGCATTTGACACATCAGTGTCACAGTGTTTAGCATCACAGAAACCACGAGTTACCTCTGTACAGCAAATGGACAGACCAGTGCTATACCACTTCAAAGAATGTTTGACCAAAACAATTAAAACCAAATGGCTTTTAAAATAGGAGGCCAAATTCAATCAACTCGGCCAGTGAATAGTGCCCCAGAGTCTCACCAGAACCAGAAATCAAAACCTCTAGAATCAGACTGATTCAGAATACTCCCTGACCTGGATCCCTTACTGGTGAATAAATACCTTTAGAAATGTAAATAATGTTTAAACCACTGTTCTTTTTATTCCAGGCCATGATTCATGTGAATACTTACTCTCAAGTGGCAGATTTCTTGGAGAGAAAGTTTGGCAACCTCACAGTTGTATGATGCATAAATACAAAATCAGGTAAGGGTTCTCTGTTTAATATAGAAATATATAGATCTATCTATCTATCTATCTATCTATCTTTTTTTTCTGTTCTGGGATAAAAAGCTGTCTAGTCAGTGACTCAAATGGTTAAGTTACTAGAAATTTAGCAGTTTGAACCTATCCTGAGCCACACAGCCTGAGAGTTCACAACCTTGCAGACCCTCTAAGGCTGTTCTGCTCTCTGCAGTGAGGTTGCTGTTTTTTTTTATAATTCATCTTACCATGATTAATAGCAGACTTTTTATAAGAAGTCTCAGATCAACATTGCTGGGAGGTTTCCTGGGGGCTCAGACCTATCCGGGAAGTGACTCACATGACCATAGGTTTGCAGGCTGGTTTTGGAGAAACTGGTGAGTGATTGACCTGTATCCTATAGTCTGATAGACTAGACGGTGACTGTGGGTAATGCAAGCTGGATGCTGTGTCCTAGGTGAGCGATCCACAAGAAAAAAGCTGCTAGTGCTGAGATCCCATGAATTCATACAAGTCTGTAGTAGGGTGGACTTCTGTTCTATCCTAATCCTGTCTCCTTAATAGAATAATTACTTCAGCATGAAATAAACAGTTTGAAGACAGCAAGCAATAAATGTTGGAGAGGATGTGGCAAGACAGGAACTCTTATACATTGTTTTGTGGGATTGTAAAATGGTACAACCACTCTGAAAGGCAGTTTGGCATTTTCTCACAAAGCTGAACATAGAAATTCCATATGACCCAGCTATTCCACTGTTTGGAATATACCTTGAGAAGACGAGAACTGAGGCACAAACGGAGACTTGTACATCAGTGTTCATAACAGCATTGTTCACCATCACAAGAATGTGGAAAGAGCCCAGATGTCCAACCACAATCAAATGGATTGAGAAATTATGGTACATTCACATGATTGAATACTACACAGCACATAGGAGCAATGATTTTGTAAATTACTGCCTAATTTGGGAAGGACTGGAGAGCATTATATTAAGTGAACTTAGTCCCATAAGGACTCAGAAAGTTTTGACTAAGGTACTTTGAGATATCTATCTCGTAGGATTACTGTAAGGATAAAACGAGATCATGAATATAAATCACTAAGTGCAGTTGTTCTTATGTACAGTGGAATTGGAACTGCCCCATTACTGACCCTCTAGCTGCCTTACAGAGGCAGTGAATCTCATGAGGAGGAGTTTGTTCACCTCTCTCCTGTGAAGCAGCTGGTGGATTCAAACTGTTTTTCATTGGGTTGGAAGTGCAGCCACAGGCCTCCTACAGATAGACTATGTCTTAAGCAATAAATAAACTGGCATTATTATTTTCAGAACTAGTTGATAATGTACTGAATTGTAGGTTAAGTATATTATGCAGCATGCAGGAGCAATATTACTACCTAACTTGGGAGGGACTGAAGAGCAGCATCATGCTAAGTGAACTAACTCAGTCCCATAAAGACAAATACTGTATAAGACAATTATTGTAGAGGACCCAAGGAGGGGAGGGGTTGCAGAGCCATGAGGATGGGGGGGAGCGGGGAAAGGGGCTTAGTCATCGGTTCACACAGTTTGATGGGTGGAGGGAGGGTGGGTAAAGGGAAGGGGAAAGATCTGGTGTGAAAAACAATGTATATGAACTTTGTAAGTAAACAAGTACTAAAAAAACTCCATACAAAAAAAAAAAAACACTGGCCACCGATTTTCTGAAAAAGGGTGACTGATTCTCTAAATTGCTGTTGTGAATTGAATTGTGCCCTCTGAAATAACAATTGAGGGTAACATTTTGTTCAGCTTTATAAACTTGTTCTTTGAAATGCTAATATTTATTTTAATTACATTTTCTTGTTGGTTTCAGTGAAGCAAAGAGCTGCCTCATAGATAAACATGTTGCATTCGTTGGAGACTCCAGAATTCGTCAGTTGTTTTATTCTTTTGTAAAAATAATTAATCCACAATTCAAAGAAGATGGAAATAAGGTAAAATTTGTCATATTCTTTTAAGTTGCTGCTTTTAGATGTTAACTAACTGAATAAATACAAGAGAAATGTGTCTCTCCCGATTTATAGTTTTATTAGGTGTCCTGGAGTCAGATGTGACTCATAGTAACCCTGTGTACAACAGAACACTTCCATGTCATTTTATTTTGGCAAAGTTTAAAGGGGAAAAGGTCCTTCTGCTATCATGCGGAACAGAAGAAAAAGAAATGTTAAATAAAGTATTGGTGAGATTATTTATTAACTAAAGCTTTAAGTTTCTAAAACCAAGACATTATTACCATAGAAAGCTATTAAAATTTCTTAAAAGAAGACAAGTTAAAAAAAAAAATCCCTATTTCTCCTGTTAATATTTTGTCTTAATTCTTTTTTAGTCTCTCTTTGTTGTTGTTGTTATGTGCTGTCAAGTTGAGTATGACTAATAGCCACAATAGATCTGAGTCCTGTCCTATCATCTCTACAAGCCTCACAATCTCTGACACACTCAAGCCCATTGCTATAATCATTGTGTCAACACATTTGGTTGAGGAGCTGTCCCCCCCACCTTTTCAAACTTGACATCGTTCTCCAAAGAATAGCCTTTCCTAGCACCATTTCCAAAGTCTGCAAGACAAAGCCTTGCCATCTTTTCCTGCAAGGAGTACTGTGGCTGCACCTTCTCTAAGACATATCTCTTTGTTCTTTTGGCAGTTCATGGGATATTCAGTACTTTCTTTTTAAGCATTCTTCTAATCCTTTAGCATGTACAATTTTATATCTTGGGTTTTTTTCCCCTTCCACTGACTATAGTTTACCATATTATTATAACAATCAATTTCATATATCCTTAATGGCATTGGTAGGTTCACAATTAGATAAATGGGCAAAATGGGTAGAGAGAATGTTAGGGCAGATACCAAGGAGATAAAACTAGATGAAGCTCATCTGGTAGCCAGTGAAAGGAAGGCAAAGATAAAGCAAAGATCTTACCCACTCAGAACTGGAGCACCAGTAATGTTGACCCTAGATGTCTCAGTCGATATGTATAGTAGAGGCTGCCCCCAGAAGTATCCAGGTTACTGTTTTAGGCACTTGAGTGACATCAAGAACAGTGGACTGGAACCACTCACCACTTCATCCCATTGGCCCTGACTGAAGCCCAAAAACACATCAAAGAGAAGCCAGCCAGATAGATTTATACATGACCCATGTCTTTCTCTGTTTTACCTTCAGAGGAATGACCCATCTCATTCTCTGGGACATACCTTTTGTAATAAAACTGACTTTGCTTTCACCTTCACTTCTTTCTCCTCACTTTTCCTCTCAAATGTGTGTTCTAACCAGGACTCAGTCTGCTCTGGGATGTGTTTGAGCAGGACAAAACCAAGAGATTTATCCATGGCCAATTTTTTTTGGGGGGGGGAGAGGGGGTTGTCTCTCACCTGGTTCAATACTTTGGCCATGGGAGGCCAAACCATGGCATTTACTGCATGGTAACTTTTTCTCAGGTCTCTTTGAGTGATCCTGGGTTCCCTTTCAGTGCTCCTGGGTTCTCTTTGTGTAATGTTAAGGTTTTATGTTCAAAATAGCTTTCCTAGCTATTGACTTTGACTTTGCCATGTGAATGGGAGGAAATAGAGTGTGTTGGCCAATCCACAAGGGAATTGGCCAGTCTTACCACTAAATTGAACAGATTCAACAGCAGACTTTGCAGATCTCACCACCAGCAAAGAAGTAGCAAGAATGCAGTGAGCACCTTTCAGGACCCAAGATTCTTGCACAGCCACACCTATGAGAGAGCAGCAGCAGCTGCAGAAGACAACCAGAGATCCGACATAAGACAGAGCTGACCTAGGACTGCTACCCTGTGGAATCAGAATCAGAAGCCTTGGCCCAAGCTTGCCCAAGAATTTGGGGAGGAGACCTCATAACTGGCAGGACTAAGAGAAATTAGTAACACTGGCCTAAAGCTGTAAGTCCTGTCAGCACACTTTAGAAGCTGCCCTGACTCAGAAATTATATCCTATTGCCAACTTGAATTGTGTGACCTATTAACTTTCCTAGTAAATCCTGTAATTGTGGATATGGTTCTGGGTGGTCTGTGAGCAATTGCAATGGATTTTGGACCCAGTAGAGCAGCAAGACTGATACAGGGATTGGTAGAAAGAAGTGTAGGAGTATTGGGGTTGGGGTTGGGGGGACGGGGCATACTGATCTCCTGGGAATTGGTTTTGTGTTGTGGATGTTGTTGATGGGGGCAGTTCCCCCTTGTGGAGTTAGTATGGGCTAGATACAGCTATCCCCATGCCCACCTTGCTTTTTTTTTTTTACTCCTTGAAGGTTCCAGGATTTTGGCACCAGCAATGTTACCATATAGTGAATATCTTAATTCAGCCTCCCTTATATGGACAAAGACTTGAACTGGGTGGCAGACCCCCTGGTTTGGCTGTGGTTATATCTTGCTCATAAACCCAGTATAAGTTCAGCCCTGATTATACTATACAGTTGAGAGGAAAGATAAGGAGTCAGGAGTGAGGATGGTGAAACCAAAGATAGCTTTATTAGAAAAGATAAGTCAGAAAAAAAACCAGGTTATTCTTTTGAAAGTTAAATGGAGAAAGACCTTGGGCCATTAGAGCACATGAGTAGTGCATTAATAAGTTGTCTGGCTCCACATTTTTTAAAAAATATTTTGTTTTATTTTATTATTTTTGTGTGCGTGTACCATCAAATCAGATCTGACTGGTACAGGAGGAGATTGCCCCTCCTTCCCCGGCAGAGCATCTGGTGGATTCGAACCGTGCACCTCTGGGATTGTAGTTGCAGCTTCTTGCCACTAGGCCACCAGAGCTCCCCTCTGGCTCCACATTTTGATGTGCTTTTGGGCCAATGGAATTGATGTGCTGGGTGGTTCTGGTTGCATTGTTTTTAACGTCTCTTATGGACCTAAAAACACTAATCAGGCTCCTTGTGGGACAGCCTATCCTACCAAGACTGAGATGTCTAGGTCCAGTGCTACTGAATCCCTGGTTCTGATTGGGTGGAGCCTTGTGTTCGCCACTTTGTTTGATCCTTGCTTTCCATTGGCTCCCATCATGAGCTTCATCTAGTTTTATCTCCTTGTTATCTGCCCTACCATTCTTTCCATCCATTTTGCCCCATTTTCCTAATCCTGACCCAATGTGTATAGTGTAATGCTATATAATCTATTGCTTTTTTTCCTCCCCTTAAACTTTTCGGCTTTTAAAAGAAATTTTGAGTTTTATCTTTGTAGTTCCATTTTTCAATTATTTTACTTTTTTTATCTTAAGCATATTTAAATTATTTAGTGTATTGGGCTTTATAAATTATTTCCCTAGGATGAAACACTAAATGCAGATACTGGACTTTAAAAATACAGGCATTTTACTAACTGCAGGACTAAGAAAACTTTGTAACACTGATCTAAACTACTTTCAACTGATGCCTGAAATTAGAGGGCGTGCTCCTTCACTTGAGAAGCTGTTTGCATTGAGAGATTGTGTCCTGCTACCAACCTGAATTAGGGCCCATTCACTTCCTAAGAAACCCCCTAACCATGGGGGTGGGCAGGGGCTGGAAGCAGCAATCAGAATGACCATGACTTGAATCAGCTGCACCTTAGTCTTAAAAAGACACCCTTCATCTTAAGCAGTTTGGGGGAGGGGGGGTGTAGGCCTTTGAGAATAGATTTTTTTTTCCCCAGTACAACATATCTTTTGATTTTTTACTACTGCTACCATCAGTGTTGATTGTAGAGCCAAGTAAAATGAAATTGTTCATAAATTTAGAAAAAAAGACATCTTAAACGCTATTGATTATATTGTCAAACTGTTTTACATAAATGCAACGTTGGATGATCAAGCTGTATAATTGAAAAGATAAGCATAAAAACATAATTAAACAACAATTCCTCTTGATAGAAAATTTCTTACATAAAAATGTCTTTATTGAAAACTAGTGAGGATCAACATCTTTTTATATGCTTGCTAATTAATTTGTTCACTCTTGTGTGAATTCTCTAGTCTTTTATTTATGTACTTCTAAGTAGTCAGAGTTCTAATTATTGTCTTAAAGTGTAAGATTGGCAGAATGAAAGTCTGCTTCTGCACACCAGCATGACCTGTGGTAGGGAATTGTAAAATTAATGATCTCACAGATAAGTACCTAGTCATATACTTATCGTACTAGATTTAAGTCCTTAGGTACTGTTTTTTTTATGAGAAGGCTTCATAAATTATTAAAGATTTTGTCTACTAGGAATGGTAGTATACATTTTAAAGCTGAATAATAGGAGAAAACCCTCCCCGGTATTTCATGGGGTTTTTTTTGTGTCTGAAAAGGTATATCCCATTTGTGTTTACATTCATGAAATGATACAGAAATCAGAACTATTTAATATGAAATTTTAAGATTTAGAGTAAAATACTTTATAGTACACTTTTTAAAAGTAGAGAGATTTATGATTTTAAAGAAAAATTTTTAATGTTCCTAGGCTTTGAGCCTTGTGACTTACTGAAAATTGGAATAGTAAATTTGGCAACCATTACTTGAAAAAAACTAAAACTACAGTGGTTTAGTCAGTAGCTAAAAGGGTACAATATGCCTGAAGCAAATTGTTTTAATAAAAGTCTCTACAGCAGGATTTTCTCAAATTGTATTTTGAGGAAGACAAATTGTGTGAAAAACTTGGGTTCAAATAAGTTTGAGTAGTGTTGGATACCTTATTCCCTCTCTTAGATGTTTTTGATTTAGGTTAGGATATTAAAACTTAAGAATCTTGAGGTAAAGAAGCCTTGTTTTATGTTACTTCCAGCCGTAGGGTAGGCTGTTTACTCTGGGGGCCCTTTCTACCTTAAATCAACTATATACTATATTAAAAAAATAATCATAGATTTATTTCTAGATTTGGGAAAAAATGGGAAACACACCATCCAGAAGAAGCTATGAGGCAAAGCTAGAGATGGGAATAGGGATTATAGGCAAATCAGAGAGATTAGAGTTGCTTTGTAGGCAGATCCAAATAGCTTTTGGGGGTAATAGATTTCTCAGTAGCAATATTAAGAGCCAGAGGACAGGAGAATAATTTCTTTAAAGTGCAGAGAGAAAGTAAGTTTCCACCTACAATTGGTTAAATTCCTAGTATAGACATTACTCTCAAAATGTTAGGACATTTTCAGATTGTGTTGTTAGCCTAAAAGTTGGCTTTTTTTTTTAGCTATTATGTTAAGCCATCTGTGGTCCCCAGCTACTTTAAGTTGAGACACATGGTCTTGCAATTTATCAATAGCTGTGAGACTAGGATAAAAGAGAGAGAGAGGGAGAAGGGGTGGGGTGAGGGATAGAGGAGAGAGAGACGGGGAGAGAGAAAATAAGTAGCAAGATTTGTGGCTGCAAGACTTGAGGAGGACAAGTCTTGAGGGAGATTGAGGAATTTTGTGTTGGACTAGGCTAAAACTCAGATTGGCATTGGGTGATACTCTTTGCCACATCCACTCTCCAACTTAACTTCCCTAGTAAACCCCTTTCTCAGTACAATAACTATTAGTCTGTGAATCAGCAACAAATAAATGAACATCTTGCCACTGGTATAAATTTAGAGGCATAATAGGGTTGGGCTTTGGGCCCTTTGTCTTTTGGTGAGAGCCTGTGCTATTCTCACTCCTTCTGACCCTTTCAGAGAGATGCTGATGGTCCTGTGCCCTTGTATCCTGTTTCCTGCTCTCTAGGCACAGATAAAAACTATAATGATGAGCTGTCACTTAGACTTCCACTGAAAGAGTTTCTAAAGGATGAACTTCAAGAAAGAAAATAATACAGGAAAAACAAAACAGAAAACCTGATCTGGTTTAAAAACTCTTAATTAGCAGAGATTGTAGTAAACGTGTAAATCTAAATGATCAGTGTCTGTGTGAAATTATGTCTAATAGAACTAAAGAATTGAACAATAATGGCGTGTGTGTGTGTGTGTGTGTGTGTTAGCAGTGAGGTGATAACGATTAAAGGTCTTTTACCTACTGTTAGAGATTGAATTGTGTTCTCCCCAAATTAATGGTGTACATCCTAATCCTTGTACTTGTGGATGTAATGAAATCCTATTGATAATAGAGATCTTGTTGAAATTGATTATGTCTTAAAACAATCTTAAGAAATATAAACAGAGTAGATTGGGCATGGAGATAAAAGGGAAAAAGAATGGTGCAGCTTAGAGATCACCCAGATCATCATACATGCCATATTTATTCTCATTTTCAAGAAAGGTGATCCAACAGAATGTGAAAATTAATGAACAATGTCATTATTGCTGAAGTTCTTTCAAAACCAACTAGAACAGTATGTAGACAGAGAACTGCCAGAAGGTCAAACTAGATTTAAAAAAAGGTTGCGGCACCAGGGATATCTGTGCTGATGTCAGATGGATCTTGGCTGTAAGCAAAGAATGCCAGAAAATTGTCTACTTGTGCTTCATTGACTACACAAAGGCATTTAACTGTATGGATCATAACAAATTTTGACTAACATTGAGATGAATAGGAATTCCCAAACACCTCAGTGTGCTCATGGGAACTTAAACCTTGACTAAAAAATGATGTATGAACAGAAGAAGGGAACACTATATAGTTTAAGGTGTGCATCAGGGTTGTATTCTCTCGTCATGCCTGTTCAATCTGTATGCTTGAGCAAATTATTCAAGAAACATGATTTTATGAAGAAAAATATGGCATCAGGATAGGAAGAAAATTCATCAATAACTTATATTATGCAGATGACATAACTTTGCTTGCTGAGAGTGAGGAGGACTTGAAGTGCTTGCTGCAGAAAATCGAAGGCTACAGCCTTCAATAGAGATTGCATCTCAGTATCTCAATATAAAAGTGAAAATCTTACCACCGACCCGATAGACAACATCATAATTGATGGAGAAAAATTGGAACTGTCAACAACTTCATCTTACTTGGAGCCACGATCAACATCCTTGATTCCAGTAGTCAAGAAATTAGGTAGTATATTGCCCTGGGAAAGTCTGGGGTCAGGGATCTCTTCACATTACTGTGGAGCAATGAAATTGGTTTGAGGACTAAGGTGTGCCTGATTGAGGCTGTGTTCTTTTCAGTCACTAGCTGTGCATCTGAGAACTAAACAGTGAATAAGGATAACAGAAGAATTGGTACTTTATAGCTGTAGTGTTGGAAAAGGATACTGAATATCCCATGGACTGCCAAAGGAACAAACAGGTCTTGGAGAAGGTAGAGTCAGACTGCTCTTTGGAGGCAAAGATTATAAAGCTTCATCTCACATACTTTGGAAATGTTGCTAGGAAAGGCTTTGCCTTGGAAAAAAACATCATGCTTGGGAAGGTGGAACATCTTCAAAAAGGAGGAAGGTCTTCAACCAGATGGATTGAAACAGTGATTGCCAACAGTGGGCTCAAGTATGTCAGAGATTGTGAAGCTGGCGTAGGAAAGGGCAGGGTTCAGATCTGTTGTTTAGAGAATCACTGTGAGTCATACTTGACAGCACCAAACAAAAATAAGATGAACCTAGGAACAGAAACTTAAAAAGGGACAAGGACCTTCCTGCAGAGCTAACAGAGAAAGATTCTCCTTAGAATCTTATTTAGCAGATTTTCCCATCGCAGTGTGTCTTTTAATTTACTCGCTTCTGGTGCCAAGAGTGTTGATGGTGGGACCAAGCAAACTAAAGCTGTTAATAATCTCAGTCTCTTTTTACCATCTATGATGTTGCCAGTTGATCCAGTGGTTAGAATCTTTGTTTTCTTGATATTGAGCTTCAGTCCATTATTGAAGGCTGCAGTCCTTGACCTTGTGCAGCAAGTGCTTCATGTCCTCCTCAGTTTCAGCAAGCAGGGTTGTGTATAATAGCTCTGAATCATGCCCTCTCTTGAGCCAGTCTCACGGACTTGGATATGTCTAACTCCACTGCCCCAGTTACCATGTCAGTCCATCTCAATCCAGGGTCTTCCTCTCCTGTGCTGTCCCTCCACCTTTCCAGGCATGATGTCCTTCTCCAAGGACTGGTCCCTCTTGGTAGTAGACCCAAAGTGTGTGAAACAGCTTTAAAATCCTTGCCTCGAAAGAGAAACTCAGTGTCACCCTCTCCAGTACAACCCTATTTATTCACCTGGTGGTCCATGGTATGTTCAGTACTCTTTCCCAGCTTCACAACTCAAAAGCTTCATTTCATCTTCTGTCATCCTTACTCATTGTCCAGCTCTCTGATGCATAACGAGTAATTGTGAAGACCATGGTTCAGGCGCCTCTGAGTCTATAGAGTGAGATTATTGCTCTTTATTACTTTGGAGAGGTCCCGGATCACAGAAGATAGATATGGTTTGGGGTGTGTGTGTATAAACACACACACCCACACACACATATATACATATATATTTAATTTATATAAAACATTTTTTATTTTTTTATGAAGCAAAAGTTCCTTAAGCAATAACTTCCGATTTTGTACTTCTCCCAGCCTCTAGTAACTACTAATAAATAATTCTATGTATTTCATATAAGTTATTGTGTTCTGGTGAGTCGGAACTGACTCATAGCTAACCCTCCAGCAGGTTTTCAGAGGCAGTGATCACACAAGGGGAGATCATCCTTCTCCTTCAGAGCAGCTGGTAGATTAGAATGTCCTGAAATTTTCAGTTTACTTTCATACAGTTCATTCCACAAAAGAGAAACTTCTTACATACTGGCGTACCTCACAGCTAATGCATGCTCGGCTTTTCCATTCCAGATCTTCACAATAACACATATATCGAAATAAAACAAACCACACAAACTCTTCTCTTTTTTCCAGTACATACTAAAGTTATTCTATACTATGGTGTATATCTGTGCAGTGGAATTAAGAAAAGTTTAAGACAGTGATCCAACCAGTGGCCAGAGCTGTGTGGCCCAGGCTGAGGGATGGGGCAATACACTATCTTACAGTAATCTATATTCCATCCCATTTGAGGCCTATGCTAGTATACTGAAGAGAATGGGCTAAACAAACCACTCTGCAGTCTTGGTAACTTTAAAGAAAAACCAACAGGTTTTCTCACTGAGCATTCCACATGCCAGATAGGTGCTAGGAATCATCCAGAGATGCCATCTGCATGTTTGGAAAGATGGAGAAGATCTTCAGCATGGATTGGCAAATTGACTGTAACAGTGGGCTGAAGTAGAACAGAGTTGATGCGTATAGTACAGGATAGGGCAGGGTACAGATCAGTTGTTCATAGTGTCACTGTGGGTCGTAGTTGATGGTACCTAAAAACAACAAAAGTTGTGTACCGTTTGAGGAGTTCTGGTGGCCTAGTGGTAAAGAGTTGGGTTGCCAACCCAAAGATCAGTCTCCTCCTGGGCAGTTTACATCCTCTGAAAATCCACTGGAAACGGAATCATTTCCAGCTTGATGGCACATAATAACAGCTGTATCATTTGGATCATGCAGCTGCTTCACGTTGTATTTCAGGTTAGATGGAGACAAGAGAATTGCCTTATGAATTCAACTGGAAGAAACTTTTGTCCTATTTAATCATATTACGTTGGCTACAACTAGACATGTGGCTGAGCCTTATTGGAAATTAGGAAAATCTAAGGGAGCAAGATATCTTTGCTGTGTTAGTGTTAGCTGCTGCTAAACCAGCTGCAACTCATAGTGACATTATGTACAGAAAAGCAGAAGAAGCCCCTAACAGGTGCCGCCCTAATAATTACTGCTGTGCTTACACTGTGTCAGTCCATCTCCTTGTATTTCCTTCTTTTTTGCTGGCCTCCTTTACCCAGCATGATGGTTTTTCTCCAGTTACTGGCCCCTCCTAATAATAGCCCCAAAGTTTCATCATCCTTGATTCTAAGGAGCATTCTGGCCTCACTTCCTCCAAGACAGATTTGTTTGTATAAGTGGTATATTCACTATTCTTTGCCAGCACCACAATTCAAAGCACCACTTCTTCCATGGCTGCCTTTATTGTCCAATTTTCACATGCATATGAAGTAATTTAAAATGCTGTGGTTTGGTTTAAACTCAGTTTGGTTCTCAGAGTGGCATCTTTACTCTTTAGGACTTTGAAACAGTCCTTTACAGCAGCTCAGTCCAGTGCAGTATGTCTTTTTTATTGCCTCACTACTGCTTCTATCCTTAGTCATTGCTCAGCTTTCTGAGGCATAGCAAGTAATAGTGAAGACCATGGCCTGGATCAGGCACACCGTAGTCTCTAGATTAACATCACTGCTCTTCTGTACTTTGTACAAGTCTCTGATAGCAAATTTTTTTATTCCCTGACTGCTGGTACCAAGAGTGTTGATTGTGGAGCCAAGCCAGCTGAAACTCTTAACAATCTTAGTCTCTTCACCATCTATCATGATGCTGCCAGTTGATCCAGGGGTGAGAATCGTTGCTGAGTAATGATAGAAGAAGAATCTATGCCTTTGAGTTGTGGTGCTAGAGAAGAGTATTGAATATACCGTGGACTCCTGAGAAAACAAACAGGTCCGTCCTGGAGAACGTGAAACCAGGCTGCTTCTTAGAGGCAAGGTTTTGAAGCTCCATCTGACCTACTTTGGACATCTTGCAAGGAAGGACCAGTTCTTGGAGAAGAACATCCTGCTTGGGAGGGTGGAGGACTACACAAGAGAGGAAGGTACTGGATGGGATGGATTGATTCAGTGACTGGGTCTTGGGGTAGGTGTGTCAGAGACAATGAAATTGGCTCAAGATAGAGCAGGCTTCAGAGCTGCTGTACACAGAGTCACTAGGAGTTGCAGGCCACTCATGGCACACAGCAATACTAATTGTGGATCCAAATAAAATTAAGACCATGACAACTTCAGTGTTGTTGTTTTATTTATTTTTTTTTTTAACTTCAGTGCTTTATTTCCTTTATATGTTTGTCCAATTATGAAAATCTTTTGTTTTCTTTATGTTATAGTCCATACTACGGAGGGAGGGGAGAAGAAGGGTTTGAGGTTTATAGCAATGTAGTGCTTCAGTACTTCTTCATTTTCATTAAGGAAGAATAGATAACATCTGAGCTTTTGTCCATTCTACATTCTTGGTCTCTGTACAGGTTTCACATGAGCACACTTAAGTGTTTGAATAGGAATTCATAATGTTTTCCATTATTTATTGTTATTTGCTCCATTACATGCCTTTGTATAGTCAGTAAAATACAGGTAAACATCTTTCCTTATATTCTCTGATTTTAGCTAAGATCCACCTTTTGTTAATAATGAGATCTCCTTTGATGCCCTCCTCCAAATCCATCAGGTGATAGTTCCTTTACAATATATTGCTTCGGCTGTTTATGGCTTATCTTCAGTAAAATTTTACCTGGTTTGATAGAACTGATAATATCTGATCATTTCTGCTTTCTTTTGGATCAACTTTTAAAAACCTGTAGGCACGAATATGAATCACTACCAGTTGGTTAGCCAAGTAGCTAGCTTTCTTCCAGACTTTTTGTCACAAACTAGTGAAGATATCCAGTGCTACATTTGTATGTTGAAATACTTTACTTGGTAGTACACCAATTCCTGGAACATTGTGGATAGAGGGTGGGAAGGGGATGTTTGCCAGTACAGCGTGGACTTTTTCCTTCAGTAGCTTTGGTTCTTGGTCATATGCTAATGCTTGTGAATTGTTATGTGACAACAAGTACTTCCTGGTACAGCACCTGTATATTCTTCCTCATTTTATTTTAGTAGTGTTTGTGTAAGTCAGTATTTTACTCATGGAATCCTTCAGTATTGCAAATCGAGGCTTGATTCTTCACTTAATTCAGCTTGAAAAATAAATTTCTTCTACTTGCTTTAGTTTTTCTGTATTTTACAGCAAATTTTAAACTCTCTTCTGATGTCTACTTTGGGCTTTTCTTTTTTCCTTACATTTTAAAAGACCTTTTGTTTTCTTAATATATAATGACGATGCAATCCCACCAGTAATCTGATCATTAGTCATTAGTGGTTATTGCATCAAATCTTTTCTTAAAATGGCCTCTGAATTCACATGGAGTAATTCATATGTCAGCAGAGAACTGCCAGATGTGCAGACTGGATTTAGAAGAGGTTGTGGTACTAGGGATATATTACAGTTAAAGTTAAATGGATCTTGGCAGAAAGCAGAGAATTTCAGAGGAATGTCTATCTGTGCTTCATTGTCTATGCAAAGACTTTTGACTGTGGATCACAACAAGCTGTGGCTGACTCTCAGAAGAATGGGAATCCCAGAACATTTGATTGTGCTTATGCGAAACCTATACTTGTACCAAGAGGCAGACATACAGAGCAAGGAGACACTACATGGTTCAAAATAAAGAAGACAATTTGCCAGGGATGTATTTTGTCTCCATACCTTTTCAGTCTGTATGCTGAACAGATCATCTGAGACGCTGGGCTATACGAGGAGGAATGTGGCATCAAGATTGGTAGAAGAGTCATCAGTAACCTGCGTTATGCAGATGACACAACCCTGCTTGCTGAAACTGTGGAGGACCTGAAACACTTGATGCAGAGGTCAAGGACTGAAGCCTTCAATACAGATTGAAACTCAACATCAAGAAAATAAAGATTCTCACTACTGGACCAGTTGGCAGCATCAGCATGGATGGTGAAGAGATTGAGATAGTTAACAGTTTTAGTTTGCATGGCTCCACAGTCAACACTCTCGGTACCAGCAGCCAGGAAATCAAGAGACTAATTACACTGGAAAAGTCAGCTGTGAGGGACCTCTCAAGAGTACTGAAAAGCAACGACATCAGGCTGGAGACTAAGATGTGCCTGATCTGGACTATAGTCTTCACAGTTACATGCTGTGCATTGGAGAGTTGGACGGTGAATAGGGTTGATTGAAAGAGAATTGATGCCTTTGAGCTGTGGTGCTGGAGAAGAGTGTTGAATAAACCATGGACTGCTAGGAGAACAAACAGGTTTGTCCTGGAGAAGGTGAAGCCGGACTGCTCCTTGGAGTCATATTGCAAGGAGGGACCAGTCCTTGAACAGGGATGTCACATTTGGGAGAGTGGAGGGACGGCACAGGAGAGGAAGACCCTCGATGAGATGGATCGATTCTGTAATTGGGGTAGTGGGAGTGAGTGTGTCAGCGACGGTGAGGTTGGCACAGGATAGAGCAGCCTTTAGGACTCTTGTACATAGGGCCATTGAGTCGCAAGCGACTCGACGGCATATAACACAACAAACAATACTCCAGGTCATATTTTTGGCTCTCATGGACTTGTTTTAATTTTCTTCAGCTTCACTTTGAACTTGCATATGAGCAATTGATAATCTGGTCCGTGATTGACCCTTCGCTTGTTCTGGCTAATATAATTAGATGTCTCTCTCTTCACATATGTAGTTGATTTTATTACTGTATATTCTATCAAACAAGGTTCATGTTCATAGTTACTATTTATGATTTTTCAAAAAGAATATGTGCAATAAGTAAATCAAACTCATTAGCTCTTTGGCCTTACTTCTGTCAACAACGTCCTCTTTTCTAAATGCCAAAAATTCTTTGTTTCCATGTTTGTATTCCAGTCACCAACTAATGTGTAATGATTGATTTGGTCAATTTTAAGCTGCAAAAGTTGTTCAAATCAATATCTTTGTCTTTGGCTTGACAGATAAGTAAATTATAATAATAGTTGCATTAACATGTCTTTCTTGTGTATGTGTGTGTGTGTGTGTGTGTGTGTGTGTGTATTACCTATCACTGATAGTTTTGTATTTCAGAGTAGATTCTGAAAAGTTCTATTTGACAAGGGATGTGAGGAATTCTGCTTTCTCATTCCCATTAGAGTCAACTAGCCAGTTGATCAATTCAAAATGTCCAATGCTAGTCCATTTCAGCTCACTAGCGCCTGGTATATTGACTGTTGGGCATTCTGTTTCACTTTTGACAATTTGAATTTTCCTAGATACATACTTTGTACATTTTATGTTCCAATTACTAAGGGGTATTTGCAGCTGTTTCTCTTAATTTTTGGTCATATCACATCAAATGAAGGTCCTTCATTGGCTGAAAGCTTTCTTCCATCCATATCTTTATAAACTGTTGATTATTTGATGCATAAAAGTAAATCAGCAAAACCAGCTAATGAGTGTTGTTGTTCTGTACCATTGAATCAGAACGGACTCATAGCTGACTCTCCAGTAGGAAAGATTGTCTGTCTTTCACCCATTGAGCACCTGGTGGATTTGAATTGTGTACCTTTGGGTTATCAGTTACATAAAATTAAACTGTGCATTTTTTTTCCCTCTAATTTCTGTGACAGCATGAAAACATCCCTTTTGAAGATAAGACTGCATCAGTTAAAGTGGTAAGTTCATTTAATATTAAATGGAGTCTTAGTGTCTTTTTAAACATGTATCAGTGTAGTAAAATAGTAAAAGAATTCTGTTGTGTAAAAGAAAATTTAGTGTCTCAAATGTTTGTCAAGGAATCTTAACTTGTGTATTAATTTGTAATTGGTACATGTTTATTCATAAAATATTATCTGGAATTTCTGAATTGCCAATCACCACAATTTCTTCTGAATACTGAGAATATGGGAGAGAAGTCAGCAATACTAAATGAATTAATGAAGCTTGCACACCGTTACAGCTGAATGTGATAAGAGTGGCAAAGAAGAAAAGTGGGATCTTAGAATTCAGAATGTAATCTTTCCCCTGGAAGAAATGTGTGGTTTGGTTTTGTTTTTTTTTTAAAAAAAGAGACTTCTAAGATAATTAAAATTTACCAGGCACAATGTATAGTAAGCAAGCTTAAAAGTTTTATAGGTAGAAGGAACAAGCATGTGCAAAGATTTTGTGCAAAAGGAAAATGTAAACATTCCAGACTGAATGAGAATCAAAAGAGTGCATAGAGAGCACAGCAGAAAGTGGCATGAGAAAAGCAAGATGGGAGAGGGAGAGACCTGATCCTATACCTTCTTAGCAATCCTAAGAGCTTTGGGTTTTCTGAGGGCATTTGTTGAAAGCCCCTGAATTTTTTTTTTTTTAATTTTTTTTTTTACCTTTGTCTCGGCGCTTCAGGATAGAACCGGCGGACAGGAAGCCACCGGCACTGAAGACATGATGCCGAGGGGGCCGGAGCCCTCTCGCTTTGCCTCCATACGAAAGCCCCTGAATTTTTAAGCAAGTATGTCGATTACATCTGTGGAAAGAACTGCTGGAGAAGGTCAATATCAGCTGTGAAAACTAGGCCAGGAGCTGACTGTGGAACAGACCACCAACTACTCATATGCAAAGTTAAGCTGAAGCTGAGGAAAATTAAACCAAATCCAAGGCAACCAAAATATGACCTTGAGTCTA
>NW_006399848.1:9670865-9679312 GCF_000299155.1 Elephantulus edwardii
CATGCTTGGGAGGGTGGAGGGGACAGCGCAGGAGAGGAAGGCCCTCTATGAGGTGGATTGATTCAGTGACTGGGATAATTGGGATGGGAGTGTCAGAGACGGTGCGATTGGCATGGGACAGAGCGGAGTTTAGGGCTGTTGTACATAGGGTCGCTGTGAGTCATAGGCGACTCGACGACACATAACAACAACAATGTCGTAAGATCATACTTAAACATTTAGCAATATGTACTGTTGAGTTGGAACCAACTCATAAAGACCTCCCCAGGGTTTTTGGAGACAGTAAATCACACAAGAAGAGATGGCCCATTTTTCTCTTACAGAGTAGCTAGTGGATTTGAACTGTGTCCCTTTTTGATGACAATGTATCTCCTTGCCACAAGGCCACCAGAGCTCTGGAGCTAGGTTTAGAAGAAGGCAAAAGTAATTGCGCAAACTATTATAAGAATTACTTAATTGCTGAAGGAGATGAAAAGACCTTAAGCAAGGTGGAATTTTTTTTAAAGCATTCTATAAGAGACAAGATTACAGTCTGTTATTAGTGGTGGATATAACAATATCTTTGACTTTTTATTTTATTTCTCCTTTAGGATTTTTTGTGGCACCCAGAAGTTAATGGTTCCATGAAGCAGTGTATCAAGATGTGGACTGAGGTATGTATTTGCAAATATGTTGTTATGCTTGGTTACCGTCGAATCAGAACTGACACACAGCTGACCTTCTCATGGATTTTCGTAGGCAGTAAATCACGCAAAAGTAGATGGACTTTCTTTCTCCCGCAGAACAGTTGGTGTATTTGAATGGTGTACCTTTGGGTTGGCAGCCCAGTTCCTTACTACTGAGCCAGCAAAGCTCTCTTTTGAAAATATAGATCTTTCAAGTTTGGAGCAGTCAACATTTTTTAAAGCCTTGAGTATTTATTTTCTTCCTCTTAGTCATCTATCTTACTGTCCTGTACTTCATCTCCACTTGCCTGATAGTAAGTAAGTTGTTCTGTATTGGTTCTGTCACATAATAGAGAGGAGAAACCCAAGAGAACCCGAGTGCTACAGGGGAAGTGCGTGCTGCCTGGCTCCTTCCTCAACTGTCATTGGGCACCCTTGCTCCTGTACATTTCCATGAGAATCAACACTAAGGCTTCCTTAAAGGCTATGATGGCTAGATTCAGCTTCCTGCTTTGGCTGTACCTAATGTTGTCCACTTGCCTGCTGACCCTACTTTGCCTAAATAGCTTGTCCTGCCCAGGAATTGGAGTCAAGGACATAAAGGGCTGTACAGGCAGCTGACATGGCTCCTTCTGACCACAACCCAGCCTGTCCTTACTGCCCCTCAGGATTGGGAGTAGGACTAAATTTAGGGTGTTTTTTCCTCACTGGCCTTAAGCATAGGACTGCTTCAGGACACTGATTGCCTTTGCCTCAACCTCAGTCCCCCTGTGGGTACCCATTACCCATTATTTAGGTCCCTTCCATACCAGTTTCACTCTGGCTTCCCCTCCCTTTTGTATTGCTCCAACCCATATCCTAGCTGCTATGAGAGTCTGTGCCCCTTCTCCTCCCTCATGTGGCAAAATATTATGCAATATTATTTTCTTTTCTATGAGTTGGACAATGACTAGGGAGAATAGAAGGATAATTGACGCCTTTGAGCTGTGGTGCTGGAGAAGAGTATTGAATGTACCATGGACTGCCAAGAAAACAAAGAGATTCATCCTAGAGAGGGTTAAACCAGGCTGCTCCTTGGAGGCAAGGATTCTGGGGCTTCCCCTGACATACTTTGGACATGTTGTAAGGAGAGACAGGTCTTTAGAGAGGGACATCATGCTGGGTAGAGTAGAGGGACAGCGCAGGAGGGGAAGACCCTCTATGAGGTGGATTGATTCAGTGACTGGGATAATCGGGATGGGAGTGTCAGAGACAATGAGATTGGCACAGGACAGAGCAGAGTTTAGGGCTGTTGTACCTAGGTTCGCTATGAGTCGCAAACGACTCGACGGCACATAACAACAACAACAACAACATCTTAAAGATGAAAGCCTCCAATGAAAGAAGTTGTAAACAGTATGTGCAAAGATTCTTGAGAAAGAGTGTAGCTTATTCAGGAAATCAGCATTTTTAGTGTGGTGGAGCTAGATACACATAACTTGGTTAGGTTTGATTTTGGTTGTTCATTTCATGTGCTTCATTTTGTGGGCCCTGTTAAGAGATGAGGTAAGGAGCTACCAGATTACAAATAACATTTGAGAAATTTTTAGGGGTTTGGATTTATTTTATGTGGCATCAGGATTGGTAGAAGAGTCATCAACAACCTGCATTATGCTGATGACACAACCCTGCTTCCTGAAACTGAAGAGGACCTGAAGCATTTGCTGCAGAAGGTCAAGGACTGCAGTCTTCAACATCAAGAAAACAAAGATTCTCACCACTGAGCCTATTGGCAGCATCGGTATGGATGGTGAAGAGATTGAGATAGTTAACAGTTTTAGTTTACTTCATTCCACAGTCTACACTTTTGGTAACTACAGCCGGGAAATCAGGAGATGAATTGTATTGGGAAATTCAGCTGTGAGGCAACTCTCAAGAGTACTGAAGAGCAGTCATGTCAGGCTGGAGACTAAGGTGCACCTGATCCAGGCTATAGTCTTCACAATTATGTGCTATGCATTGGAGAGTTAGACAGTGTCTAGGGATGTCTTTGAGCTCTGGTGCTGGAGAAGAGTGTTGAATACATACCATGGACTGCTAGGAGAACAAACAGATTTGTCCTGGAGAAAGTGAAGCCAGAATGCTCCTTGGAGTCAAGGATTCTGAAACTTCATACTTTGGGCATGTTGCAAGGGGGGACTGGTCCTTGGAAAGGGACATTATGTTTGGGAGAGTGGAGGGATGGCACAGGAGAGGAAGACCCTCGATGAGATGGATCGATTCTGTGAGTGGAGTGGTGGGAATGAGTGAGTTTGAGACGGCAAGATTGGCACAGGATAGAATGGCGTAAAGCTCTTGTACATAGGGTTGCTATGAGTCACAAGTGACTCGATGGCACATAACAACAACAACAACAACATCCATTTATTACTGTTATTACTTCTAAATATGTATTTCCTAAATAAAATAATTTTGGGTTGAGTTTGTTTCAGAGATAATGGAGAACTGCAAAAGGAGTAGTGAAAACATGTGGAACGCTGAGTCCGACTTCTGCCCACTTCGTAAAGGGGAACTGTCTCCATCAATAATATTTATAGCATCATGCAAATAAACTACATTGTCACATATGCCACTTCACATACTCCTACAGCTGTTCTTACCAATCCTTGGGTCTGATTCTTTTTTGGTTGCAACTTGACTCACAGTTGCAAGGCTTACTAGGGAAGTAGGTTGGAGTATTGGAGAGGCAAAAAATATCACACAGTGCAAGTCCAGGATTAGTCCTGCAGTCCCAAGCCAAATTAACAAGGCATGATTCTTCAGTTATTTAAAGTTCAGGGTCAGTTCAGCGGTACAAATGCACCCCGATTTCCTCAGTTGTACAAAAACCGTCATCTCAGAACAGTTACACATCAGTTTTTCCTTCAGTTATCCAGCAAATAAAACCTTTTACTTTGGTTCTGTGTACAGGGTTCCTCTGGTTACACCTTGCCACAGTCTCTTCACCCTCTCTCCACCACTGATTTTTACAATGTGGAAAGCATTCTCTTTGTTGGTCCTACCGTTGTTGTTCTTTTTCAAGAACATATGTCTGCATTTAAGGTAGCTGGAGACCATGCCTCTTCCCCCCAGTAAGGACTCACATGATGACTAGGAAAGCCAATTTCCAAGAGCTCTGACACCCCAAGAACCATTGATGAAGCTCTGATGGTGGGGTGGTTAACACATTTGGCTGCTAACTACCACCAGCCACTCCGTGGAGAAAAATGAGAAAGAAAAATCTTGGAAAGATTTACAGCCTTTGAAACCCTGTGCATGTGATTGTAAATCAAGTCTTTGAGGAACTTTCAGGACTTAAAGCTTTCAGGCTTACCTTCTTTCCTACCAAGTCTCAGCACTACTCAGTAACCCTTTCTGAGTCTTGTTTTCTTGTTTCATAAGGTACTTCTTTTCCTATCTACCCCACACAGAGGCAAGAATCGAAATTAAAAGAGATAATTTAAGATAAAATATAGTCAATATTGTTAAGAAATGCACAAAACATAGGGCTACTAGTCAAATGATTGGCAGTTCCAATCCACCAGTTACTCTACAGGAGTAAGGTGGGCAGTCTCCTCCTGTAAAGATTTCTTTCCATCATTCTCAAAAACTCCAATGAAGGGTCACTGTGAGTTAGAATCCACTTGAAGGCAGTGAGTTTGGGGGCTTTGGTTTTATTTTGCTTTATATGAGTAATTGGTAAATATCATTAACAGTACAATTTGCAATTGGGTATGTATAATCAGCTTTCTCCCCATTACAATAGTTATCAGTTTATTTGGTCAAATACATATTGAACTTAGCTTCCCCAAATATTTTAAATTTCTCTAGGGTACTGACTTTGTAGTAAATTTAAAATTTACATTAATGCTTCTGATTTTAATTGGATGGCATAGTTAACCTGTAGAGTTTTTTAATTAAAGAGTTTTAATAAAACTTAAGAGTTGAGAGTAATCTCATTGCATCATACTGTGAAATCAGATTTCAGGTTTTATTTGTTTGATTGATTGGTTTTACTTTTATGACACCAGCATATATAAAGCGTTTCTGAGTTGAGAATGTTAGATCAAAAGTAGATTTCAAGTTTTGATTGTGTGGTTTCACCTTGTAGAAAACCAACACACAAGCTATGGCTAGTTAAAATGAATTGCATCTGTTCTCTACTTCTCAGTTTTTCTTTTTAATACAGCAGTAGAGACCCTTCTCATGTCATCTTTCATAAACTTGTAAGGTTTGGGGCATTAAGTACCTTTCTTTTAATAACAAGATCCAAGAACAAACTTGAGAAAAATGAAACATATTCAGAGAGAACTCTGTTAATTAAAATAAATCATGTTATCTGTATTTATTCCCTTAAGGGAATATTACATAATTTCAAAGTTTGCTTTTTTTTTTTTTTTGAATAGGATTCTGTTTCAAAGCCTCATGTAATTGTAGCAGGAGCTGCCACAGTAAGTTACTACTAGATATATCCATATGTGGTGATATTGGTTTTATATTAAGGGTGTATAAAGTATTGTTTTTAAAAGTATTTACTATGCTTAAGTATAATTCTTGGTTGTACTTATATTTTTTTTTGTTGTACTTATATTTTACTCTTATAATTAATTTGACTGATTAAAGTCTAATATAGATTTAGGTAAATTTAGGAAATATGGTGTTAAATATTGGTATTACCTCTAAAACTATTTTTCTTGAATGTTCTACATTTAGAAGTATAATTTTATAGCAGCTTTTGTTTTCCTTTATATTTCATGGAAGTAATTTGATCACCTTTATTCAGATTTTGTTTTAACTTTGAATAAAACTGTTAATTACTATAAAATAATTAACTTTGTAACTGGAAAGTAGATTATTTAATTTATCTGTTACAAATACATAATTATTAATTTTTACTTATTCTTAGTGGTCTATCAAGATTCATAATGGTAGCAGTGAAGCACTTTCCCAATATAAAATGAACATCACCTCCATAGCACCACTTTTAGAAAAATTGGCAAAGACTAGTGATGTTTATTGGGTATTACAAGGTAAGAAATGAATAATGAAGAAATGTCATTTTAAAAATACATTTTGAAGTATAGGTTTATATTATCTCCTATTTCCAGGAACAACTACTATTTTGTAATAATAAATTTTGAAATAAGCTTTGCAAGAATGCAATGAACTTGAAGTATTTGCTTTTTTTTGGTGCATGTGTATGTGAAACAGAGAGACTAACAAATAAGTAAAAAAAATAAATAAATTAAAACTCCTGCAAGAAGCCTCTACAGACAGAAATGACTATAGAACATAATAAAGAATTCAAAAGGCAAATGAGATCATTTACCTCAGATTTTCTATTTCTCACAAATTTAGTGTATTTTAATTGGGAAATAGGTTAAAAAATATTAATATGTCTTATAGTATTGGAATCACTACAAGTGACTGTACAGGAATTCATAATGCATTTCAGTTCGTTAAATCTAGCTTATACTTGGTAAGGGAATTCTTTAATAGGATACATACATTAGGTTTACTCATTTGAGAAATTTATTGAATGGCTTTATTTAACACCTAGCACAGTATGAAATGCCCTGGGTATTTTAGTAATTTGTTTGTAGGAAACATTATTTCCAAGTTGATCAAACTGAGTAAAATAAAAGGTTGTAAAAAGAGCAAGGGTCACGTTGGAACGGTCATACCTGGGTCCACAGTCCAATGTGGTAGCTAACAGACCACAAAGAACCATGTTGGAAAAGTCACAGATTATAATCTCCAAATTAGAAGAATACAGACAGGACAGGCTTTCAGAATGTGCTCCCAGGCACCTCAGCCTTGAGCCTCACAGCTTTAGGCCAGTGTTGTGAAGTTCTTAGTCCTGCCAGTTGTGGTTCTTCCCTCCCCAGTCCTTCAACAAGCTTAAGCAAAAGACTCTTAGCTCTGGTCCAGTGGTATAAAAGTCCTAAGGTACCATCTCACCTCAGGTCTCTGGTTCTCCACTGTGCCTGCTGCTCCCATGTCTCCCCTCCCCCAGACTGTCTGTCATCCTGAAGGATGAGTTGCATTCTTTAATTCTGTGCTGATGGAAGATCTTTTTCTGCCTCTGGATCCACTCAATTTAATGGCGAGGCTCAAATTAATGGTGAGTGCATTGGTGAGATGACTATCCAGTCTCCTTCTGAATTGATGAGATAGCCAAAATCCACTTGTGGATAGGCTAACGTGTCCTATTAGCATATTCCCACCCATCCATAAGACAAAGTCATGAAATGACTAGGAAAACTGTTTTAATTAAACTCTTAACTCTGTACAAGGTATGGTTATAATCTGTCTCAAAATTCTGTTTTATTTACAGACTCATTGTTGTTTTTGCTTTTAATAATATAAGAAAAAGTTAAAATTTACATTACTTACAGTAAATAATAAGATAATACATAGACCTTGATCCTTAGTAATGCTGCTTTCTAATTGGACTAGTAACGTTTACAAGATAAAGCAGTAGGGGGAAGAAAAGATTAATCTTAACTAGACAAGTCTTCTATTGACTGTTATTTATTATTATTAAGTATAATGCAGTGTCCAAAAGTTTTAAACTTAAAAAAAAAACACTTTAGAACATAAAACTGCTTTTGCAAAGCTATGTTTAAAAGAGAAAGGAGCAATAAAAGGCTTTTTAAAATAAAAGGCTTTTAAACTTTTTTTTTTGGTGACGAAACCCGGGAGCGAAGCTTTTAAACTTTTATACTGACTTAATTAAAGATTCATGGACATAAATTGACTTAAATATTAGCTACTGAAAATGTGTACCAACTTTTGGAAAAATGAATTACTAGATGCTTGAAACTATCTAGACTTTAAGAACAAAATGAATGAATGAAAACCCACAATCTCTGTAAATGTTCATTAAAATTAATAAAATTTAATTTAAAAAAAACCCAAAATGTAAAACAAGGTATAGGTAAAGTTTTATAATCACAATTTCTACCAGTAGGAATTTTTAAAATGTGCTGTTAATAATGTCTCTTGTGTAGATCCTGTTTATGAAGATCTGCTAAGTGAAAATAGGAAAATGATCACCAATGAAAAGATAGATGCCTACAATGAAGCTGCAGTCAGTATTTTGAATAGTAGCACCAGAAACTCTAAGTCAAATGTTAAGATGTTCAGTGTTTCCAAATTAATTGCTCAAGAAACCATCATGGAGTCTTTGGATGGCTTACATCTTCCTGAGTCAAGCAGAGAAACTGTAAGAATTCTCCCATATCTCAGTAGATAGAAAATAAGTGATCAAATTGGATAGAACTATTAGTTAATAAAACATAGTTGAGAGAATAAGCGATCAAATTGGATAGAACTATTAGTCAATAAAACATAGTTGTTAATAGTTAACTTTATTGCATTCTTAATTACTGTGTCTAAAGATGTGGAAGTTATCTTGCTTTTTGTTACTTAGATTATTTATTGTATAAGAATTGAAAAATTTAAACTGTTCTTTCCCTCATCCGTTTCAATGAAGTATACATAATTTATCCAGTTTTTCTCATTCTTACCCCAACCCTGATGTCGGTCCCATTCTATAGCAGTGGCACTATACAGTGTTTGTCCTTTTGTGACTGAGATATTATAGTGTATTATGATTATCATAAGAGTCCGGAATAAAGGTTGCAGAGTGGAGTATACTTGGCGTGGGGCTACGGGTGGGGGTGCGAGGGGATTGTATACCAATGAAGGAATTTTTCTTTCACTTTGCAAAGAGAAGAGAGAACTGGGGGAAGGGCCGGG
>NW_006399848.1:9685642-9690681 GCF_000299155.1 Elephantulus edwardii
AAGGATTCTGGGGCTTTGCCTCACATACTTTGGACCTGTTGTAAGGAGAGACAGGTCCTTGGAGAGGGACATTGTGCTTAGTAGGGTAGAGGGACAGCACAGGAGGGGAAGACCCTCTATGAGGTGGATTGATTCAGTGACTGGGGTAATCGGGATGGGTGTGTCACAGGCAACGCGATTGGCCGGGATAGAGCAGTTTAGGGCTGTTGTACATGGGGTCGCTATGAGTCGCAAATGACTCGATGGCACATAACAAAAACCACTTGAGGTCAGACTTCTCACACTGTTTAAAACTTCTAGCAGCTTCTCAGGAGAAAAATAGGCAACCTTTTCTGTTTGCGATTTACAGCCTCAAACCCAATGGAGGGTCACTATATGTGGAAAATGACTTAATGGTATTGAAAATGCCTAGGATATCAATCTTTATGTGTGCCGTTTCATTTTTGACAACTTAGATTTGTATTTCCTAAATTCCATGTTCCCGTTATTAGGTGTTTGCAGCTGTTTCTCCTCATTGGAACTGTGGCCACATCAACCAGTGAAGGTCATGTTATTAGGGAGGGCTATTCCTTGGAAAAAGAACACTATGCTTCGATAAGGAAAGGGACAGAGGATTAGAGAAAAGCCCTCAATGAAATGGGCTGACAGTGACTACAACAACTGGCTTCTTAAAACTAGTAATGATTTTGAGGATGGTGCAGAATTGGGCAGGGTTGTATCTGTGGTACTGTGAGTTGGAGCCTATTGAATTGGATGATTTAGTTTAAATATCACATCAAGAGATGGTTTTCAGCTTAAGGTTGAAAGATTGTCTCTATATATAGACTCCCCTAGTCTCAGTGGATCTAGTAAGAGTGAGTTCTATGACATTTATGGAATACTCTTCCACATTTTCCCTCCTGTGATCAGGAGCCAGTTATTAGGTACTTGATCAAAACTTTGTCAGGGTACTATAATTTAATATCATTTCTTCTGGTGTCATGACAGAATTTTTATACTTTAAGGGGTTTCATGTGCCTAAAAGTAGGTGGAGAATTTTGATACGGAGTCTATCTAGAATAGTATCTGCCAAAATACCAGACACAGAGCCTCCTGAAGGCTAACAGCTAACAAGTGAGAATTTATAAACATTTGAGTACTTGGAAAGCTTAGGCTTGATAATACCATCTAGAGTACCATGGATGCCCAAACTGTAAAATTGCACTAGAGTTGAACCTTCACCCATACAGAATCTTTTTTGTTATAAGACTTGGACCTGCTTTATATATCCTAGTATCTTTTGAAAGTCTTTTCATTGAGATCCTTTAGTCCTCAACATCTGTCAGTATTTTTTTAAACTGAAAGTCATGACCTATTAACCTACTCATTGTCATCTAGTTTGGGATCCTCCAATGAATTTTTGGCAAGCTGTAATTATCACAAGAGGAGATTGCCCGTTTTTCTCCCACCAAGGTGCTGGTGGATTGTAGCCACCAGAGAAGCCGTATTTAGGTTATCAATGCACCTCCCTATATACTGTGCCCATTATCAGCTGTGAAATCAGTTGGTGGTGGTGTTTAAATCAGTAATGAGTGGGGGGAAGAACGGTAGAAAAATGTCAGACTGCATTAAAAGTAGTAAAGATAGCTATTGTTTACTATATGTGTATTCTGAGTCTCATTTGTGAAAGTGAATTTCTTACTGTGGATCATAGAAAAACCCTGAACTAGCTATCACAGATCAAAGGAGTAGTATTATTTGCCTGAGTATTTGGGAAATGTAAAAATATGCATTTTGGTTTCCGTGTTGAAAACTTAATAGTATTCACAGTAGAAAATTTGATGTGAAATGCATTACTGACAAGATGATAACTGAATAACTTGATTTGTTCACAGAGTGCGATGATTCTTATGAACGTGTATTGCAATAAAATTTTGAAGCCTGTAGATGGTTCCTGTTGTCAACCTCAGCCTCCACTCACCCTCATACAGAAACTAGCTGCTTGTTTTTTCACCTCCTCTATTATTGGATATTTAATTTTTTATATAATTCATCGTAATGCTCATCGGAAGAATAAGCCATGCACTGATTTGGAAGGTGGCGAGGAAAAGAAAAGTATTATCAGTATCTCCATGTCTCCGTTAGAAATACTTTTACAGTCTTTCTGCAAACTTGGCCTCATTATGGCTTATTTTTACATGTGTGATCGTGCAAATCTGTTTATGAAGGAAAACAAATTTTATACACATTCATCTTTCTTTATTCCAATTATCTACATCTTGGTTTTGGGAGTATTTTATAATGAAAATACTAAAGAGGTAAGAATTATTTTTCTTTCTTTAGTTTATGTCATTCTTACTTCATTACAAATTTCTACATAGAAGAAATAATACCATTTATCATGCTAAAAAACACAAGAATATTGCTATTCTACTTAGTGTTGCATTTTAGGAACAGTTTGCAAAAAGTTACTTGAAAACTGTGATCAGTGAAAAGGATGTCAAGATTTAGTATACTTTTGCCTTCTTAGTGATAGAGGACGTAGAAGTGCTTCTGATTATATCATGGCCTTTAAGCATGAGATACTATTCACTTTCATAACTTAAAAATATAATTATGATAATATATGCCTGTATATGCAAGACTGTTTTATGCACACACAAAATTAGCACATGTAGGATGATCTTGCTCTTGCTCACAGTATTTCTTTAATTTCCTTAAGAGGTATGATTTAAATAAATTACATTATTGTAATAAATACATAAATGTAATAAATAAATACATTATTGTAATAAGTAACTCTCAAGAGAGAGTGATTAATCAATTCTTCATCTCCAGTGATAATATGCTAGGGAAAATAGAGCCCAGTAGTTGATATTTCTACAACTAAAAGAGGATTAAACCATTACAGAAAACTATATAATACTGTTTTTAGATTTTTATGAATACTCATATAAATCATAATTTAAATGTACTCTTAATTTAAAGTCATAAGGATCAGCCTAAGTATTTAAAATTTCTTTTTAAAATCTGTATTACGTTTCAAGTAGCTTTAGCATTTCTTTTATTAACAAAGAAAATGATAATTTTTAACCATTTTTGTCTCCATGATACTTTTGATAAAAGCATTTCTTTTATATCATATAAGAAAATTTTTTTATTTATATGCTAATTTTTAGAAATTTCAGTAATGTACATTTTAATATGTACTTTGCAGTTAATAAATTTTTAAAACAGGTTTTATCCCTTTATACAGACTAAAGTATTAAATAGAGAACAAACAGATGAATGGAAAGGCTGGATGCAACTTGTAATTTTAATTTATCACATCTCTGGAGCAAGTACTGTAAGTAATTTTAATTAAGTTTGGAAAGTATAGGAATAATATCATATTAATGTTCCTTTAAGGCGCAGTGGTTATTTTTCTTTATATTCTCAACCATGCAGAGATCCTTCTTTCCTCCCAGTGAACCTTTTTGTTATTTTTCTATACCCAGGCTGTGAGAATTTAGTCTTAAAGCAAAATAAATTTTAAAGAACTAAAATAAGGTAAGAGAAGGGAGTAATTATACCACTATGACCATACCTTTGACTCTTTTTGTGACCAAATTGTTCCTAGGTTTGAATTTTTTGCTGATGCTACATATTTTCAGTAGTAAAAGCTGTACTTAAATCAAGGAAGACTTATGTGATAATAATGAATTTTTATTCTCTTATGAGTGACACATATTTCCCAAGTAGACTGTGGTGTTAGATAATGCAGAGATGAAGCCTGTTTCTTTGATTCATATAGTTATTTACACCCTTCTAAGTGATAGCATGTATTACAACTGGGAAAGCTGTGTCCCAGGAAACGAGACCGTAGACATTTTAGTGGATAATAAACGACCCACAATCCATGAAAGGTTAATACAGTAGAAGTAGCTGATAACCTAAGGATATTACTGCCTGTCATGCTGTTGAACAACTAACTTACTTTATGGTGTGGTGAAGGAAATGGGGATGTATCCAAACTTTGTAAATAAATCAGAATTTAAAAAAAAAAGAAAGAAACATTATGGATGCTACTTAATTGCAGAGGCTTTAGACTAGGTTATTTACTATCAAAAGAAATAAAATTATAATATTGTATTTTAGTTCCTGTCCATGTTAGGATGTTTGACTGTTTTAGCTCTTCCTCTCTCCACATTATTTTTACTTTTTTTAAAATTTTAATCAAGATTTTATTGTAACTTTATAAAGAACTTGAATTTCCATTCATTCATTGTTGGACATTTTCTTCCCTGACCCCCTCCTCCCCCGGTTCATTTTTTCTTTAGGAAAAAAGTTATTTTCATTTTTATACAGTCCTTCCCACAGACCAATTTACTATGCAGCTTTTATTCTGGAATCTTGTCACAACAATAATACCTAATCATATATTCCTCTTATACAGTTCTCTCCCTTGTCCATTTCAGTGCCGTGTACATATTTTTATATTTTTAAAGTATAAAAAACCTTAGAAATAGTTTGACTTGAGTTCAAATAAAGAGTGTGGCACTCAAACACAGGTGAACACCAGTGTGAACATGCAGTGTGTGCTGCCTTAAGTTAACCTCCATGCTCTGAACGTCTCTTTTATTTTTAAATTTTTATTGTATTATTTTTACGTGTACCGTCAAATCAGATCTGACTGGTACAGGAGGAGATTGTCCCCTCCTTCGCCAGCAAAGCATCTGGTGGATTTTGAACATCTCTTTTGTTGATCACCTCTGCACCTGGCTGGTCAATTTTTTCCCCCTTCTCCTTTGGTGTTGTAGATGACTTAACAGAGTCTCCTAGTCTGTATTCACCTTGAATTTGTCAAGGATGGGGGTGGGGAATGTATCCATTCTGAATTTTAATACTTCTACTACATTATGGTTAAAATTTTGCTTTTGAACATAAGCCTTGCTATATACTAACCACATTTAATCCATTTTAAAATTAAGCTCTGTTGGTGGGAGTGTAAAATGGTGCAACCCCTGTGGAAAGCAGTATGGCGCTTTCTCAAAAAGTTGCAAATAGAGATACCATTTGAC
>NW_006399848.1:9690781-9692381 GCF_000299155.1 Elephantulus edwardii
TGTGAGTCATCTTTTTAAATACAATAAAGCATAAGGCATTCTGTTATGCCTGGACATACATTTCAGTGACATTGATTTTATTCTTCACACTGTCACTGTTCTTGTTCTCTCTATTATTTCACCACCATTAGTGTAGACTCTGCCATTTGAAGTTCTCATCTGTGCTTTAGAATTATTATTTTCAGTTTTACTTCCTATAGTTCTTCAGTGAAAGAGTTAAAGGCAGACATTCATGATTAAATGAGGTGAGGCCTAGTAGTAAGGAGCTGTGCTGCCAATTCAAAGCCACTTGGTTTGAATCCACTGACAGCTTGTGAGAGATGAGTTTGCAGTCTCCTCCTTTGCTATTTACTGCCTGTGGAAACTCGCTGGAGGGTCAGCTTTGAGTCAGTTTTGACTCAGTGGCACATAGCAACACAAGTTTATTTTTTTTTAATAATTTCCTCATTCTATTGGATCATAAATTTTTGAATGTCACAAACACAGATTCCTTCCAGTCACTTGGCCTTGTAAACGTCTTCCAAATTTCTTGTCATAGAAAAATCAGCAGATCTAGAGCTGCATCTGTTGCAGAAACACCTCACTTGATATTCTGTCATTTCTGGCGCCTTATTTTTTTTGTCAGTGCTTTTGTGACTTCTTCCTTCAGTATCATTGGTTCTTGATCATATATATGCTGCTTCCTAAAAAACTTTAGTGTAATTTTTAAAATTTTATTTTTTTATACAATGACTAGAGATAGTCTTTCCATCTTCTTTTGATGCTTCTTGCATTATTCAGTATTTTGCCCAAAGAATCCTTCAGTATGGCAACTGGATACTTGAATATTTTTCTCCAGGATTTTTCACCTTGAGAAATGCCAAGCATGTTCTTTCTTGCCTTTGTGTTTTCTAACTCCAGGTTCTTGTACGTTACATCATTAGAATAGTTTCCTTTGTCCTCTCCAGCTGCTTTTTGAAATCTTCTGGTCAGTTCCCTTAGAACAAGTGTCAGAGAATATTCTGACATCCATTTTGGTCTTTTATGTACAGAACTCATCCACAGCTTGCCTAGTCTGTCATTAGTATTCAGTGCTTCAGATCTGCTTTTGAGATGGGCCCTTAAATTCATGTGGGCTCTACTTAAGGTCATATTCTGGTGCTGAGAGAGATTTCATTTTTTTTCAGCTTCAGTTTGAATTTGCCTATTCACAGTAACTTGTTTCACAGCTGGCTTCTGGTCTTTCTCTAACTGATGATATTGAGCCTTCTCCATTGTCCCTTTACATTAGGCAAATTCCCTACATGTAGTTGCCATTTATTTTTTTTTTTAAGTATTTGTAATGAATAAGTAATTGCTTGCCCAAAATTCTACAGTGTGATCTCTTGTCTCACTTCTTATTGTCGAGGCCATATTTTCCAACTCTTGTTGTTGTTGTTATGTGCCGTCGAGTCGTTTCCGACTCATAGCGACCCTATGCACAACAGCCCTAAACCCTGCTCTGTCCTGCGCCAACCACAACGCCTCTGACACACCCATCCCGATTACCCCAGTCACCGAATCAATCCATCTCATAGAGGGTCTTCCCCTCCTGCGTTGTCCCTCAACCCTCCCAAGCATG
>NW_006399848.1:9693666-9694499 GCF_000299155.1 Elephantulus edwardii
TTTCCTTCAAAGCAGCTTGAACTTCTTCATCACCGTAGGCTCTTGCTCATATGTTATTTCTTTAAATTCCTCTGTATCTGCCAATTCCTTTCTATGTCATGACTCAGTATATTCCTTCCATCTTCTTATTTTCTAACTATCAAACCTTTTTTTGTTTCCAATATTTACATTCGACTGTTATTTACAGCATCTTGATTGTACATTTGATCAGTTAGACTACAGAAGTTGTTAAAAATGCTCAATTTCTTCTTTTTTTACTTTAGAAATGAGTAGACAGATGTGAACAATAGTCCTTTGTGTGCATATGGTTATTATCCTTTCCATAATAGCATACTTCAGGACAGATCTTGAAAATTATTTTTCACAATGAATGTGATACTATTCCTAATTTGTGATCCCTAGCATAGTAAATCATAAGATTATCCGGTTAAAAATGGCCAGTGTTAGTGCATTTCAGCTCACGGATGTTTATAACCCCGTGTTGGTGTGCTTCCAAACCAAGGGCAGTTGGTTTTGGATTGCCTAACTACTCTGTGGGAGAAAGGTGGGCAGTCTTCCTCACTTGTGACTTACCATCTGAAATCCCTTGGACAGTCAGTTATGAGCTGGTTTCAGCTCAAGGCACAGCAACAACATTGCCCAATAGTGGATTGTAATGAGGTAGTTTGTAGATAATTACTCTCCTATGTACAACACAACACACGTAGATGAACAGAAAGGGCAACCTAGGTAGAACTTTCAAGCATGGAAATTCAAAGGAAGAGGAACACTTGTAAGCAGACACTAGTGATTGGAACATGGAATGTGAGAACCATGAATGTAGGAAAATTAGA
>NW_006399848.1:9702746-9751203 GCF_000299155.1 Elephantulus edwardii
AAAAAAAAAAAGAAGTAAACATAAAGGTAGGTAAGCTAACCACTAGAGATATCAACAAAATAAGTCAAAAAAAACTGAGAGGAAGTGTTTCAATATTTTGTAGCAATTTGTTACATTACCTTTTGGTCTGTTGAATCTGAGGAGTCCTCCATTGGATAGTTAAACATTTATCTGCTAACTAAAAAGCTGAAAGTTCACAGTTCGCACCCACCAACCACTCTGCAGGAGACATGCTTTGGCTTTCAAGATCCCAGCCAGGGAAACCGTGTGAGGCAATTCTGATTCCCTGAGAGTCTGTTGGGAATCAGGGTCAGCTCAGTAACAATTTGGGTTGAATTGGACTGTTGGATTAAAAAAATAAAGAAAATATTAAGCTGGTATTCCTTGTGGGTTTGCTTTTTAAATTTCCTTTTCTAATAATTCATTTCTAACATATTTTACAAAAGATCAGTCCACAATAGATAGGAGAGTAAAACACTGATTCTTTGCCAGACACCACTTGAGAAGCTCTGAGCTCAGCTAGGGAAAAAGACAGTCTCCTCTGGTGCAATTTACAGTCTCTGAATAACCACTGAAGGGACAGTTAGGAGACAATTCAGACTCCACGACAATGCCTTTGACTTTGACTGAACTCATCTAATCTCTAATTGAGCACAGGTGCCCTTTCTCTATTTCTGGCCAATTAGACCCTTTTGAACACTTTCCAGGGAGACATACACACTGCCCAAGATAGGTTGTGCCACTTGCAGAATATATCATAATTTGTCAATTTCTATTCTGAATTTGCCCAACTTTCCAAATCTATCAGAGAAGAAAGCTGACTTCCTCAGCCTGTGGTGGAGTTGAGTGGTTTCAGCAAGGCAAAGGGGAAATTTTCATTGACTAAGCCAGATTTCCTTCTTCCTCATATGTCCCATAAAACAGCACTTAGGTGACCAATAATGCTTTATCCTCATTTTACAGATAAGAAAACTGAGATACATTCAGAAAATGGCCTAAGATAAATGGCTAGAAAGTAGTGGAGACAAGAGTAGAATCTAGCAGCTAGGAAGACCACTGTGACATAAGAAGAGGACATGTGAAGGGCATAAATAAACAAAACATGGTGAAGAGTGCTGATTCTACAAATACAGGTGTTATATTTTGTGTGTCAAACTCAATTCCACTTTTTATTTAAAATAATAAAGCAATACAGTGTTTCCTCAGTATTTTAAAATGGAATAAAAAAAAATTAAGCTATAAGTTAACCTCTTTAAAATAAGTATAAAATGTGTAAGAAATGTGATTTGGAGACTATCAAATTGCTTTTTAATACTGTAAACAATATTTGAATCTATGATAAATTGAAATTAAAGAGAATATTGCCTAGAAGAGTTTTCAGATCTCTTTTAACAGAAAGTGAGTTTAACAGAAAGAAAGTTGTTGTTGGGTTGTGATAGGACATCTTTTAACTATCTGAAAGTGTTATTATTCATTAAGTCTTTTGATTATTTTAAAAATGGTGATCTCATGAATGTTTTGTAGGACAGATGTAGCGTAAATCCAGGATCATTTCTATTGCAGTATATGGTGGTGTGTAATTATGAAAGCAGTGATTTTGCAGCTGAGGGGGAGTTAGTCAATTTCAGCAGTTATGAATGAGCTAACATAGGAAAAGGTACTGAGACAAAAATACAGAGATTAGGGCAGTTTCTAAGCCCAGCTTAAAATGTGTAAGATAAATCCAGCTGATTATTTACTTAATAAGTAGAGATCAATACTGAATCCTTAGAAGTACTTGACACTTGAATCAGACTTAATTTGAAGGAGGGAAAGTTTTTGTTTTAAGAAACTGTCACTTAAAGACAGTTACTGGCAACTAAATGATATAACTGTAGGGGGGAGAAGTCAAACAAAGAAGAGTGTCAGTTCTCTCCCTCATTCTCTCTTTATATCAAACCAGAACAAACTTTTCACTGGTACTCCATTGGGTTTCCAAGGCTGAAAATCACACAAGAGGAGATTGCTCATCTTTCTCCTTGGAGTTGCTGGTAGATTCAGTCTGCTAGAGAGGTGCAGCCATCAAGGTCATCATAGCTTACAGCCTGCACCACCAGAGCTTAGAAACCTCTCAAAAGGATTTAGGTGATAAAAGGTTGAGGGCAATTTAGCATTTTAGTGCAAGGAGCTGTGCTGCAATCCCAAAGGCGTGTTCTGAGGGAGAAGGATGGGCAGTCTCCTCCTATGTGATTAACTGCCTCTGAAAACCTGTTGGCGAGTCAGCTTTGTGTTAGTGCCTACTCTGCAGTACACAACAACAACAACAAATTATAAGGATTTGTACTAGCAGTTAAGTACTAGCATCATATTCCAATACTTCTTAAATATATATTCCATATATTCCAGTATTTCTTAAATCACTAAATTATTAATAGATCATTTGTTAAAATGTTGCATATACTAGTTGTTTAGATTTCTGTGATTGAAACTTAACTGAATATCTATTGGCAGAGCATGATTAGGCTGGGCTATAACATATTTTGGGACTTAGTTTTTGAGTTGAATATCTGTAGGCTAGTTCTCATTAAAAACTCAGTTACCATGATTATTTTACTTACTTAAGGAACCTTAGTCCCAAAAGAGTTAAAATTCATGTTGCTTATTGAAAATGAGCACAGTTTGCACCCACCTACTCTGCAGAAGAAAAGATGTGATCAACCCATCTAGTGAATTGTGTTGTTAACGACCCTGTACATCAAAGTAGAACTGCCCTGTGAAGTTTCCAAGGGTGTCCTCTGTGGAAGCAGACTGTTGCATCTTCCTGCATGGAGTCACTGGTAGTTTGAAACCACTGATTCTCACTGAAGCATGGGCATACTTAAAATTGTGCCATCAGGGCTCTTTCCTATGAAGAAATTCTAGAAGATAGTTCTTCTATCTCTTATCAGGTTGGTAAGAGTTAGAATCAACAGCACATCACACAACAACATACTAATGTTTTTTATTTTTAGTAAAATATGTTAAACTTTTGTTGTGCCATATTTTTACAGTGAAATAGAAACCGTGTCAGAGATTTCAGGGAATTATTAAAATAATCCAGATGGCTTGGCAGATTCAAATTGTCAGTATAAATATTCTTTTTAAAATATAATTTATAACACTTATAAACAGAACATTGAATTTCATGTTAAGAAAGAAGTTGAGTTACATAGTAGATAATTTTTGTGTTCTGTTGTGATTTTTTATTTTTCTTTTTGTTTCAATTTGTAAATAACTTTCATGAAGGGGCCTGAAAAAAATGTCTTAAGGAAAAATATGGTGAACTTAGCATAAATACTGTATTTTACAAATGTAGAATATGGTGTTTTAATATTAAAATGTTATATGTGATCCTTAAATCATAAAAGACAAAAACAAAAGTAATCTGCATAAAAAAAAATTAGAGGCATGACAACTAAATAAATGAGTGTATTATCCTGATTGTTTCCAAGATAAAATTTTTAAAATTCTAATGAGGATATTACTGAGTTAGTAGGAGCTAAATCATACTCAATAATAAATTTTCAAGTATAGTAATGGTTGGTGGTGGTGTAATTGTCTACCATCGAGTCAGAACCGACCCATAGCTGACCCTCCAGTGGGTTTCAGGGGCAGTTAATTCCCTGGGAGGAGATTGTCCATCCTTCTCCCTGAGAGCAGCTGGTAGATTTGAACCACATGCCTTCAGGATTGCAGTGCAGCTTCTTACCAGTAGGCCACCAGAACTTCCTAGAGTAATGGTAATTTGGTCATGTAAGAAAATTTTCTTTATTCTTAGAAATACTTGCTGAAATAGTTAAGAGTGATATTATCCATTCTGCAGCATACATTCAAATGATTCAGTTAGTAATTAGGTGTCCATTGTACTGTCTTTGCAGGTAAGTTGGAATTCAGTCAATTGCAGTATTTTTGTTTTCAAGTACATGTGACTTTTAGGCACTTGAAATGTACTTAGTTGAGTTCCTTATATAAAATACACATTATAGTTCAAAATACTAATCTAAAAAATGTCAAATATTTTATTACATGTGGGTGGTAGTTTTAAAAGGGTGCTCTGGTTACCTCTTGTGTAGGGAGTTGAACTGCCAACTCAAAGGCAATCAGTTCTAATTCCCCGGATGCTCCTTGAGACAAAAGATGAACAATCTCCTATGTGCCATTTATAGGTTCTGAAAACCCACTGTTGGCTCGCCTGTGAGTTGGTTCCAACTCATTGGCAGTGAACAGTAACATGCTAATATTTTACATGAACTGAGTAAAAGAAAGAAAATTAATTTTACTTTTAATTTTTTAATAACTGTTTAAAATTCATATCTCAAATTTTATTTCTTTTGGACCTCATTACTTACACAAGAGGGCTGAAGTTGATAGGCTTTTAAAACATATATTTAAATTTCAACTTTATAACAGTTGATGGTTCTCTAAGAAAAACAGATTGCCTCTCAAGTTTATATGATTTTTGCTATTAAGAGGTATTCAGAGAGATACACAATGAGGCTATGCTAAAGGTCATTCAAGTTTAAAACACTTCATAAATCACAACATTATTACAGTATTTCATAGCTTAACTTCATCTTTGTGATTCTAATATCTGTTATCTCTTCACTGACAATTTCTGGTCCAATGGTTAGGTAAACCCAGACCAAAATCATTGCCTTTGAGTCAGTTCTGAAAAATAGCCCTCCATTACTCCAAGGCTGTCTGTCTTTACAGGAGGATGCTGTCTCATCTTTCTCCTGCAGAGGAGCTGGTAGATTTAGACAGCTGATCTGTTAATTAGTAGCCAAACACTATACCACCAAGATTTCTTCAGTGGTCAGATACAGAAGAACTGTTGGCTAAGATCAGTAAATATATTGTCGAAATTGAGACACTCGGAAACCAAACTTGGTGTCCTCAACTTGGTTGCGACCTGTGGTGACTGTTAGATTTCTAAGACGAAAGAAATCTGTTACTTGGAAGACTGCTCTTCTCAGAAGACTGTCAAGTGACTGGTAGATTCAAAGTTGTGACCTTTCTGTTAATCTGTGCAACATGTAATCGTGTACCATCGAGTCAGAACCAACTCATAGCTGACCCTCCAGTGGATTTTCAGAGGCAGTAAATCACATAAGAAGAGATTGCCTATCTTTCTCCCATAGCACAGCTGGTGGATTCAAACTATGAGCCTTTGGATTGGTGGCGAACTCCTTGCCTCTAGGCTACCAGAGCTCTCTAGGATCATGTTCTGTGCGTTGAGTCAGAACCAACCCTTAACTGACCCTCCATTTCAGAGGCAGTAAATCACACAGGAGAAGATTGTGCATCCTTCTCCAAGTGGGTAGCTAATGGATTTGAACTGTGTGCCTTTGGGTTAGTAGCACAACTTCTTACCACTATGTCACCAGAGCTCTCTAAGAAGTCAGAGGAGGAGAGAAGTTGCTTTTATGTGACTGTAAGGACTGAAAAAGAAAATTCAACAAGACTCTTAAGGAATCAGATTTGCATGAAGCACAATGCAGTTAGGGAAAGAATTTCTAAGGTAAAAGAAATGGGCAAACAAAGAGGAGTATTATTGACAGAAGTAGAAGAAAGCCTTGCTTTGACAACAGAGTCAACTGAACCATAGTGGAAGCTCTGTAAAAGAATTAAAACTAACAAAATAAATAAAATGTGCACTTAAATATTTTGTTCACCAACACATTTTATTTTACAAAATATCATTTAAAGACGATGCATTAGTCCAAAATGGCTTTGAAAGATAATAATAGATATTTCTAGAAATGATCAGGACAACACCACTGGGAGGTACACTTTCCTAAAAACAATAATCATTCAAGATTAAATGGGTAGCATTTGTCCAATGTTAAAGTTCAGAAAATAGGACGGATTAGGAAAGGAAGAGGCCTCAAAACAGGAAACTCAAGGAATAAGTGGCATAAGTGATATTATGATGTGGGGTTTGCAGTCAGCATCATCAAACAAAATGTGTGTGAATTGTTAGTGTTTATTTCTCTTGGTTTTTTTCTTTTGTATTTTTTTTCCTATGATTTGAAATGTTGAGTGGAAAACAGATCTATAAACCTTCACCTAATTTACATTAAAAGAGTTGAGTTTGTTTTGTGTTTATTTGTGTTTTTTTTTTAACTCAAGAAAACTTTACCTAGATTTTGTTGAGCATCTCAGACTTGGCTTTAGTTATGGACTGGAGATTGTGATGCCCAGTGCAAAGAAATTTGAAATGTGTAGCATTTCCTTTCGTTTAGAAGTGAGGATGTTATACTTGACAAAACTAGGATGAGGAAGACAGTGATACATTTGAATTAATATTATTTTGTTCCATAAAATAAAAATCGGAAGATAATATTTTAATAAAATTATATATCCTTTAAAGTATTTTAAGCATTTATGTGACAGATTTGCGGCTTTAAATTATATACATAAACAGAGATGCCAAAATTGTGGGAATTTTGTTTTCTTTTAATCTTTCATAGGGAAAATGTGAAAGACAGGGTAAACTTTATACTTAGACAATATGTTGGGGAGCTCTGGTGGCCTTGTGGTAAAGAGCTACACTGCCAACCCAAAGACACCAGTTCAAATCCACCTTGTTCAAATCCACCAGCTCCTCCACAGGAGAAAGATGGGCAATCTTTTGTGGAAGTTCCTGGCTTGGAAAGCCTACTGGAGAGTCAGCTGAGTTGGTGTTGACTCGATGATACACATCAGCAACAACTTATTATGGTTAATTGTAGCTATCATATATTGAATTCTGAGTATAAGTTAACATTGAAAGTGACTCATATTTATATCTCATTCTTTTCAAAAACTTTTGAGAGAGAAGGTGATAGTCATCTTGCAAATTAGGAAATTCAAAAGTCACCTTATCTAGGAAGTGGTTTGTTGTATGTTTAACTGCTTCTGATAATGTCTCAATTTTAGAAAGTTACAATTTTCTCATTGAGCTAATACCAAATGATGGCAATGATCTATATTACCTAGTTCAATGTAGTTGTTAATATAATTAAACATATATTTTTGCCTTTTGATTTTTTTTCCCCAACAGTTTTTGCCTGTGTACATGCACATTCGAGTTCTGGTTGCTGCATATCTGTTTCAAACAGGTTATGGCCATTTCTCCTACTTTTGGATCAAAGGAGATTTTGGTATCCATAGAGTATGTCAGGTAGGAATGCACTCAGTTACGTTTTTCTTTTTGATTCCATATGCTTTTCTGCCTAAGTATTTATAAAGTAGAAATATGTTTATGATAAGTAATTTGGAATGATGAATAGCATTTTAAAATTTTTATTTCTGGATTCTATGTTTAACAATTCAAGATAAATAATTTACTACTGTGAGGAGGGAAATATAATTTAAAAGCTACATAATAAAAGCATTGATACACAAAGGATAGCCTTTAATTTTGTAAATATACAGTTATAGTTCATAATTATGAAAATACCTTAAATATTTACCCCTGAGAAGCAGATAAATGTTTATTATGTATCTACCTTATACCTGGAAATTTCTAAACATTTTTTATTACTCATTACAATCCTGAGTTGTTACATACTCATATATGTGGACAAGGAAACTAAGGCTCAGAGAGGTTAAATAATTTATCATAGTTACATGGTAAATGGGGTGTGTGTGTGTGTGTGTGTGTGTATATGTACATATATATATAAAATACAGATCTCAAATTCATGTTCTTTGAATAGTAGCACACTAGTATCTGAAATGAGTTGTTATAAAAGTCTCAAAGACACTTTTTTGAGTGATAGTTTTTTAAATCTATAACAGCTCTTCTGTTTATTCCCAAATAGCATAAAGTAATATAAAATAAGAGGTGAAATGGATACCCGTTTGTTGATTTAATCTAAAATCTGCATATAAACTGTCACCTTAGGAAGAAGGTTTCCAATTGCTTCACTGCATTTAACAATACAGCTGTAGCCAGAGGACAGTGCAGTCTGCTGCTTTGTGGGATTTAGTTAATATAATGATTCATAAATATTTTATACTCAGATTTTTACAGTGAGTATAGAACAAATGTAATTTAGGATATTAATAAAATATTTTTGTACAGCTATTAGTTTAATCTTAAATAAACATACTCCATCTGAGAAAACTCTGACTTTGCTTTTTGTAAAAATCTGGAATGAAAATTTTTTTCTTCCTCTTTTTCTGAATAGGTCTTATTCCGTCTCAATTTCCTGGTAGTGGTGCTGTGCATAGTAATGGATCGACCATACCAATTCTATTACTTTGTCCCTTTGGTCACTGTGTGGTTCATGGTCATTTATGTTACTTTAGCAATGTGGCCACAGATAACGCAAAAAAAAGCAAATGGTAAATATGCTCTCTAACTCTTGTTTATAAATAACTTTTTTCAATGTACTACATTTCTTTTTATTTTTACAACTTATTCTTAAAATACATTAATAAGATATAGAAAAATGTTTATATAATATCATTACAGAACAGTGTTTTGCATTTATTTTTTGTGTATATTTTCCCTTAGTTAGAACTAAACTTTCAGGGACATTTAGTGTAGTAACTAGTATGACAGTGTTCAGACTGTACTGGACACAGCCAGAGTGAAAAAGGTAGATGAGAGCTCACGAGAGGAGCAAAAGCCACCTGGCCTGTTTGTTTCTTCACTTTATCTCAGTCTTGGCAGTTCTACTTTTATTTTATTTCTACATGTATTAACATTTTGAGTCATATTTACAAGAAAATTTTTTCTATCAAAATGTAAAAGCACTCAATGGAATGTATCTTTTAGGCAACTCTTGAGGCTGTTAGCATGTCTTTTTTTACACTGAGGGAATTCAGTGCCTAAGAGGTTGCCAGGTTCAAATTTCACATAACCATTCCTGATAGTATGTAAACTGAGGCCAAAGACATTATTTATCTTAGTGCTTTTCCCCCTCAAGATGGCTTTGTTAAAAAACAGTCTTCCTCTTTTTAAAAAAACTAACTTTTTTTAAAGATACTCTTACAGTAAAATACAAAAATATTTTCCATTGATTTCAATTATAATATTAAATAATTCTTCAGGAGTTGAGTGAGTCGCAGCCTCCAATAAAGTCCTTCCATTATCTTTGAATAGACTCTGTATAGTCTAATCCTTTATACAGTCAGAAACTCAGTCAACCTGAAAACCAATATGTATTAATTCTGAAGACATAATTTTAAAAATATATATGTTAAAATATATCTTATCACCTACTCTGTTAAGGAGTTTAAGCTTGCCCCTTTGGAACTCTTAAGTAATACCTCTTAAGTTATATTCAGCATGAGTGCTTGTGAGAATGACATTTAACATGTTGTTCCAAATTTCATTTTAACTTTTATTAATGAATAGGTATAATTAAATCTAAAGGCCCTTTTCAGATTAATGAGTGAACAACAGAAGTACTAGCTATCATGTATGTTTTAGACTCATTCCTAGTTAGGATCCACCTTTACTTTTACTCTCCCCTTTCCCCATCCTTGAAACCTGTGCAACTGAAATATGTTGTATGCATCCTTATATGCAGCTTTATGTTGTTTTAAGAACTATGCCGCATGTATCTACATTAAGTGAGAATGTTTATTACATTTTCTAATGAAAATTTCTGTTTCTTAGTAAAGTGAAATATTTTCTCTCTTAGGAAATTGTTTCTGGCATTTTGGTCTACTGTTGAAACTAGCCTTCTTGCTGTTTTGTATATGTTTTTTGGCATATTCTCAGGTTTGTACAGTTTTTTTCAGTTTATATTTTGTTATGTTTCAAAGTTCAGATCCATTAAAGTATGTGAGAAAAGTCATAGGGTATTTTTTTTAGCTTCATATTTTTTAATGACTATAATAAAAATGTCACTCTGGAGTTGACTACTCAGAGTAGTTCTTTTGAGACCTATCTACTTTTATAACCAATGTTTTTGTTGTAAGAGCAGTTTAAGGCACTTCCTCTGGCAATTGTTCAAGATCCTTTTTACTTGACTCTGATCAATCAAACGTTTATTGAATGCCTCTTGTAAGACACTACCCTAAGTGGAAATCAAAATTCTCTTGACAGAATTTGCAACTTGGTTTGTGCATTATTCATTACAGCAAAATGTTTCTAGATTCTTTTATATATCACCATACAAGAAAATTTTGGCAGTTAGTAAAATGATCTTAGCTACACAAGCCTCGTATATATGCAGTGTGTTTAATTTAATAAAGCACATATTTGTCATTACCCTAGTTCCAGCTTTTTTGTTCCCCTGTTCTGATTGTTGACATTTTCTCCGCTGTTTTTAACAGGGGTAGCAGACTGCTTCCTATTGGTTAACTTGATCAGCAAGATGTATTTATTTGAGCAGTTTCTTTATTAGGAGCCCTAGTGTCATATCCGTAGACCACATGGTCATTAGTCATTAACTCAAACCCATGAGCCACTGAGGGACTGAGGGAGAAAGAGGTGGCAGCCTGCTTTATAAAGATTAAAGCCTTGGAAACCCTATGGGGCAGTTCTCCTCTTTCATATAGGGTCACTATGAGAGGAAAACAAATCAACAAGTCATAGATTTTGTAATGATTTTAACAAAATATTTTCATTTGAATGTTTATAGTTGTGATGTTTTCAGCAGTTTATCCTTCTGTATTTTACACCTGGATATTTCAGGTATAAATGCCCTACAGGGAGGGGTGTGTGGGGTGTGTGTGTGTGTGTGTGTGTGTGTGTGTGGGTGTGTGTGTGTGTTCCCAGAAAACTGGGTTTTTGCTTGGTTATGGATGAATCTTAATTTTTTAAAAAATAGGCTAGTATACTTATTTTTCTATTTAGAAATATATAATACACCTATATTTTTGCCTGCTCTCCAAGGATACTTACAGACTGAAAGTAAAATAAAGCAAATATATAAGTATAAAGAAGTAACAGAGTAAAACAGCAACTTTCACTAAGAAGTGTTCATTAAAATTCTGAACACTTGATCTGGACAAGGAAAAAGGAACAGCAGCTCAGAGATTCATTTGAGTGGTAGTATTGGTTTCCTCAGCTTTTTGGGTCTGTGCTGAACATTGGTGGAAAAAGATAAGCACATTGTCCAAATAGGTGACCAGTAAGTACTTTTAATTAAAGTTCTTTATCAATTGTATGTTATTGTCATTTTATGGTAGGGTTAGAACCAACCCGTAGCTGACCCTTCATTGGGTTTTCAGAGGCAATTAATTGCACAGGTGGAGATTGCCCGTCTTTCTCCCACAGAGCAACTGATGGCTTTGAAACACATGCCTTTGGGCAAAATCTTATAGAGTTGTATTAATATTTATGTGACTTAACAGATCATATGGGTAGATTGATGTGTGTGTATGATAGAGAAGGATTTGCGTTACGACCTTACATAAAACACATCCGTAACATAGATTTTGATAGAACTATTTAAACTATTTTGTATGGCTTTGAAATCGGTGATTAAACAGAGACAATTACATTTTATCCATATGGTTCTTACCTAAAGGTTTAGCAGTACCTAGAGTTTAATATTGTTTTAAAATTTTGCTTTATTTTTAGCACCTTTTAAACAATCATTATGTTGAAAATTTTTAAAGTACCGTAACTAATTATAGATTTTTAAGGACATGTATAAAAAGAAAAGCTATTTTAATCTTAACATTAATTTTTTTGGAGTTTTGATACCCCATCAGCTAAAGTATTTTTAAAGTTTTGATTCATAAGTATCAACTGTCTTGTGTGTTAGATTATAAACCTTAAATGGAATAATTTTCTAGTTACCAGGTTTTTGTTTTTTGGGTTGTTTGAGTTTTTGTATATTGTTCCAGCAGTCTTTTGGATGAAATGAAAATAAGTTAACAAAAATGTTTTAAGTTATCTTTATTGGTGATGGTAGAATAATTTTATATTGTCGAATAAATTTCAGATATTTTCAAATGAAATAAATAGGCTTCCTAAATTGTGAATTATTTTTATGTTATCTTAACTTGAGTGATCTATACTTTAGTAGTACAAAGCAAGTACTGACTCTTACCGTTGCAGCTCACTTTTTGGATTCCTTTTTTTAGGGTGCATTTGAGAAGATCTTTTCCCTTTGGCCATTGTCCAAATGTTTTGAACTGAAAGGGAATGTGTATGAATGGTGGTTCAGATGGAGGTTAGACCGTTATGTATGTATTTACCTTCTAGTCTTTTGCCATTTCTAATTGTACCACTTCCTCTGTGCTTTATTGCTGGGAGAGATGATGTATCTGTCTAAATCAGCAGGAAAATTTTTGTCTTTCGGAGTGGGTTTTGAGTGAGTCTTAATTTTGATACGTATAGTTCAGCCATGCTAAACAAAATTTCTTTATCTCAGTATGTACCCCAGGTGCTAGTATTAGGAAAATGCATTAGAGAAAAAAAAACACAACCAAAAAACCCACCTACCTGGCTGTTGAATTTCTTGTCCTACTTTAAAACCCAAGGTTACTACTTGTATTTGGGTGCAGCTATTTATTTTTGTGCAAACATTCTTCTAGGTCGTATAGCCCTGGTGTCTCCACTTGCCATACAGAGGTAACTTGTGGTTGCTGTGAAGCTGAACACTGTGACACTGATGTGTCAAATGCGTTAATGGTTACCCATGGCGGACAGTGTTTGGTGGAGCTCCCTGATTAAAACAAGCTTGGAAGCAGGAGTGGCATCCACTTCCGTAATAGCTTGCCTCCGGAAACCCTATGAACCTGAAGAAAGGATGAAAGTCACATAAGTGTTGAGGGCTTTTCATTCATAGGGTCACTATGAGTCACCTACGACTCAAAGGCACTTAACAACAAACAACAACATTTTCTTTAAATGAGTTTTACAACTCTACAAACCACTATCAAGGATGAGTTCATGAACTTAAACCTTGAAGGAAGGAACCCTGGTGGCACAGGGTTAAAATCTTGACTGCTGAGCTAAAGATTGGCAGTTCAAACTCACACCACCTTATCTGGAGGAGAATAGACCTAGCAATCTTTCCATAAAATCGACAGCCTGGGTAAACCTAGGACACTTTTACTCTATCCTGTAGGACAGTTCATTCTGCATTGTCCTATAAGATCACTGAGTGAACTGATTTGAGGGCCTTCAGAACCTTGAAGGACAGTTAAGATTTTAAAATTTGATTGGCAGAGAAGATATAAAACAGCTAGCGTAACATTTGGAAAATAATAGACACTGAGTCGATGGTTGGGAGCGCTGGGGGTGTAGTCCAGAGGTTGCTAATCCAAAGGCCAAGCATCTGGTGATTCAAATCCACCACAGCTCCAGGGGAGAAAAGGTCAGCGTCCTCCCATGTGATTTGCAACCTTGGAAAACATGGAGGGTCAGTTATGAGTTAATTCCATCTGGAAGGCACTGTGTATTTTGTGCTTTGAAGATGTTAGTCACTTCTCTTACTCTGCTGCTATCCCTCTTTCACTAATTTATTTTTTTTATTTAACAATTACTTGAGGACTGTTTTCTCTATTACTTGTATTTTCCACATTTCATTTCAAAGTGCTAGGTAAAAAGAAGGCCTTATTACAATCTTTACATCAAATAATTTCACATTCTCAATTTTCTCATTAGAACCGTCTGTTATGGTATGATATACCTTTAAGATTCTTATTAAGTCTTTATATAAAAAGAAGCACTTGCATGCTTTTTGACCCATCCTATTTTTTCACTGTCTTAAAATATTGGTCTTGATGGTATTGTTTGTTTTCTGATTATTGTTCTTAGATTGTCTTGATTTTCTCACCTACAGAGAATGTTCAGAATTAGCCTATCTCATGTTGTGTAAGATGTTTTCTTGTCTATCAGTCGTGGTGTGCGATAGTTACTAGTTTTATGCTTGAAGTTTGAGTTCTTCATGAAAACTTCAAACTTTTAAGGTTGTAGCATATTTTTGCTATTTATTGGAAAATGACTGTTTGAGACATATTTCCTCTCCTTACTTTTCAGGTAGTCTTTCACGGAATGTTGTTTGCTTTCATTTATCTGGCTTTACAGAAGCGCCAAGTACTTTCTGAAGGAAAGGGTGAACCTCTTTTTTCAAATAAAGTTTCAAATTTTCTGTTGTTTATTTCAGTAGTTTCTTTCTTGGTAAGTTTCAAAATTAAATGTATTTAATTAGCATTTTTAAATGATAAAACAATTTAAATAAGAGTTTAGATATATTTTAAATAATATAAATTGTAATTACCTTTCTCTTTAGTTTTCTACTTGGCTATAAATTCTAAATAGACTGTATCTGTGTTTCTATTTGTATTAAATATGAAGAATAACAGAGAGCCCAGTAAAAAGGAGTTTATAAAGTTGTGATAAGTTTTGGGGGAAAATATGCCAAGAGCTGTTTGTTGTGAGGAAGCATCCAGCTTCATGATCATTCTTTGCAGACAAGCAGAGACCTCGTGAGACACTAAAACAAGTGGCAAGAAAACTTACAGGCAGTTTTTATGGAAGCTGTTATTACAGAGCATAAGGAAATATAATTGTACAAAATATTGAGAATTATGTCTTATTAAAGTTTAACTTTTTAAAAAACCTAATCCATACATTTGTTGTGTTAGACCTATTCCATCTGGGCTAGCAGTTGTAAAAACAAAGCTGAATGCAATGAACTCCATCCATCTGTTTCGGTGGTACAGGTAATTGTCTTAATTTCAAAAACTTTTATCTCTTTATTCTTCCTAAAGACACTGTCTTTTGAGACAGATTTGAGTTCAAACTTCAGAAAATACAGGTAAGTCACTTAATCTTTATAAGCCCCACATTTCTCTATTTTATTGTAGTTGTTGTTAGGTGCCATCAAGTTGAGGACAACTTTAGTAACCCTATAAACACCAGATCCGAACCCTGTCCTATCCTGTGCCGTCTTCACACTTCCTGACACACTAGAGCCCATTGCAGTAGTCACTGTGTTGGTCCATCTAGTTGAAGGTCTTTCTCTTTTTCACCAACCCTCCACCTTTCCAAGCATCATGTCCTTCTCCAAGGAATAGTTCCTCCTAGCGACATGCCTGAAGTATTGCAGTAGGGCTCTGAAAATCTTTTTGAAACTGTCTTTTCATTAAATACATGGAAACATTCTAGCTTATTATCTGTCATTAATTGCTTAGAAAATGTCAATTCTCTTTATTCGTATTCTCACATTATTAACCCATGGTTGTTATTTACTATGTATTTGGTGCAATGTTAGGTGTATGAGATTCTATAAAACAGTTTCTGCCCTCAGAGAATAGAGCCTAATAGACAAGTAGATAAATAATAACATTTATTTAGTCATTTAACAAGTGTTCTGTCCTTTTAACAAAAGGGTACCTACTGCTATGTGCTAAAGAATTTGGCTGCTAAACAAAAGGTCAGTGATTCAAACCTACAAGCAGCCCCTCTGTGGGAGCACACTGCGGCCATCCTCATCCACAAAGCCTTGAAGACCCTGTAGGCCGCTCTCCCTCATAGTTTCTATGAGTCGGCAGACGATTGGTTTGTCCTAGATACTAGTCTGGAAGATGCAGTGGTGGGAAAATCAGACTTTATTCCCATCTCCTGAAGTCTGCATTTCACTGTTTTAGTTAATACAAATATAAGTTTATTGTTTGCTATATGAAAATAATATTAAAGGGATATGACCTAGTTGGAATTGGAGGGATAATGGTTGAAGCTTAGGAGATATGCCCTTAAGATGAAGCTGATGACAATAATAGGGGATATACAGAAGTTAAATCATATTCAGGCACTATGACCAGTAAGAACTAAGGTCCTGTGGTGACCTTTTCCCCCATAAGTAAAGGTTTTTGGGGATGAGAAAGAAACCCATAGGAGTGAAGTACTTTGCCTCAGGTCTTAGTACTAATATAAGTCAATGCCAGGTTCACATTGAGTGTTTTTGATGCCATTGCCATGAGGATCTCTGTGTAGTTGGCTTCCTCAGCTCACCTGTATCTGAGGAGTCTACAGAGGAGACTTTGGCTGCAACAATGGCAGTGATTGTGAGAATGCCACAGAGCCAGCCCGTATTTTGTTTTCTTGAGTATAGGGGTATAACCCACTTTAGAACATATAGCAACAGTTCACACTGGAATTAACCACTTATCTCTTCTTGTTTTCTCATCTTTCACAATATCTTGGAAGTATGAGAAATAAAAGAAACACTTCCCAGAATCTTTGACAAAAATCCCAGAATGATCAATACTAACTATTGTTTTCTTCTCATCACCCACAACATACCCAAGATGTAGTTGGATTATCAATCCCTTTATGAAAGAAACTTTTATCAAGAAGAAAGTGACTAAGGAATATCTTGGCTTGATAATCTGATTACTGGGGTATGAATGTGTGAATTTGAGGATTAGAGAAAACAAGATTGTTTTATCAGTTGCAAAAAGAAGAGAGGAGTGAAAACTATTATCCCAGAAGCTAAAGATTATCTAGAGGGGAGAAGAGACCCAGAGAAAGGAAAACGTTTAAAAATAAATATGGGGGGAGTTCTAGCAAATTAGGCAGATACTTTGTAGAAGGAGCAAAACTGTGTCAATTAAATTTTACCCTATACCATATGGTAATGGAGGGGAGCTCTGATCATCTAGTGAATAAGGAGCTGTACTGCCAACCCAAAAGCAAGTGGTTCAAATCCGCCAGCTCCTCTGAGGAAGAAAAAACTCCTTACCACTAAGCCACCACAGCTCCCTTTTCTATAGAACAACAAGTTTGCTAATACATTATCTATTTTAAAAATCAGTATGCACGTTTTTATTTCATGAACATGAAGAATAAGGTTATTAATTGAAAGAAAAAGCCTTAACTAAAATAATTTTCCCTAAAGATTATTAATATTTGCTTTTTGTTTTATAGATTTTAGCCTTTATCTTAATAAGAAACATCCCTGGATATGCCCGTTCAGTTTACAGTTCATTTTTTGCTTGGTTTGGAAAAATTTCACTAGAGGTTAGTACATTAATAATTTACTCTGTTTCACATAGCCATGTGTGTGTGTATGTGTGTGAATAAGAGTTTGAGAAGTTGACAAATACGAAACAATTCATAAGCTGAAGCTATTTTATTTGTGAAATTACAGGGGGAAACTCAGAATTTCCAATAGAAGTATGCTTTTAAAGCTTTATGTAGTAGCTGATATTACAACTTTCAAAATATTTTTTTATTTTACATTTATCTTTCAAGCATAACCAACCTGCTGAGATCAGGAGAGAGAAAAAGTAAACTTGAATCAAATGAAATTATGCTGAGAAACTCTGTTTTGTTGTTCATCTTCGTAATTAGAATTACTGGAATTCATTTTATTCATGCTTACCATTACAAAATTAATTTTGCTGTGATAAAAGTAAACATTGCATTTTAGTGTGGGATGCATCATACGAAGCCATCAACAAAATTTGTTTAAACAGACTTTGAAATGCTTTCAGAAAAATCTGAGCTTTATTATTTGAAATGGAACTTATTTTAAAGCAGTAGAATTTATATTATAATCTTAACAAACATTTCATAGTTTCAAGATTTATTAAATTGCCTGTTACATGGAGAAAGTAAACATTTTTTTTAGTTATTGAGTTAAATGTACTGATGGGTTTTTGGGGTTTGTTTTTTTTTTTTTGTCTTAAGAGATTGTATGGAATCTATTATAATTCTTGATCAGAAATTACTTAATGGGCCATGCATCACAAAGGAATGTTTGTTTTGTCAAGTCCTTTACATTTGGAGCACAAGAATTTTATCAACTTCAATTGCATGAATTTACTATGTGGTGTTTTTATGAAATGCAGACATTTCATAACCCTTTTATTTATTAAAGTAACTCCTCATTTTCTTGAAGCAGTGTGATGACAGAACCACATTCTAAAGAAATAGTATTATCTAATGTGACATACACTGAAGCCAAAATATACTTTGGAAACATGCAAAAGCAATTGAGAACATCATTTGCGGGGCCATGCAGAGCAAGCATGAGGGCCAGCACAGACTTTTTACTGTATCTTAAAAGCTGTACCATTTCCTGTTCTAATGGGGGAGAAAGCAACAAAAATCATGCTCAGCTAGAATCCTAGATATGATACAGACCTTTCTTGTTGCCTTTTCCTCTATTGAGACTTAGGAAGAGATAAGGTAAACAGAATAATCATGTTCTGAAGGTCTCTTTGCTTAACTTCCATCGAAGAACTAAGCAAGGCCAGGTGAAATCATCACCTACCAGAAGGGTCAGAATATTTGTGGGTGAGTATATAAAAATATAATTTATAAGTACAGTATAAGTACTATATATTGTATGTATGTGTGTGTATGATATATCACATATATGTAGCAATTGTATCATTTTATATATAAAAATACTTTTATGTCACATAATTTGACATTGTGTACGTAATACACACATACAATATATAGTACACACACGCATATACATATATGCAATGCTCATATATGAATATACATGATAAAAACTCAAATTAATTCTTTAGTTGAATTTGAATATCAGAGTCCAGAACATCACTTTGTCTGCTGTTTTCCATGGCATGCAAGGAAACAAAAGAAATATTTTCAATGCTAGAATGGTCTGGTGGTTCATTTCTTGGCGTTTGGAAGCAGTGCTTCAGCAGAAGGATTCTGCAATGAGTTTTTGAGGGCCACTGGTGAAATGAAATCAAATGGTTTTGGAAAAGCCATTTGAAATTGTTATGTTCTAAAATACTAAATTGGGAGAAATGCATTTAGTCTTGGTGTACATATCTAACTTGACATGTGTTTCCCCCAGCTGTTCATCTGCCAGTATCACATATGGCTGGCCGCAGACACCAGGGGCATCTTGGTACTTATACCTGGTAACCCCATGCTCAACATCATCATCAGCACTTTCATCTTTGTTTGTGTGGCACACGAGATTTCCCAAATCACGAATGATCTTGCACAGATTATTATTCCTAAAGATAATGCATCTCTGTTGAAAAGATTGGCATGTATCGCTGTATTTTTTTGTGGACTCCTCATCTTGTCATCCATTCAACAGAAATCAAGACATTAACTTCTTAAAATCCTAAAAAAAAAAAATCTTAAAATTCTAAAAAAAGAAATTCTTAAACTCTTCAGGCTTCCTTCTACCTAGGAGGGGGGGAAGTATCTATCTGAAGATAACAATGCATATAAATATGAAATTGGATGGCAGAGGACAGCCTCTGTGACATCCTGCTGAATGCCTGTGTTTGTATATATTGGAAATGTACATAGTCTATGTGAAATATTAAAAAAATAAAAAGATAAATCAGAATACATTGTACAGATTGCATGTGAAAAATCTTTTCTACTGGATTTATGTTTCCATTTGTAAAGGATTTTAAGTTTAACATACAAAGTCAGGGAAATGATTACCTTTCCAGTTTAAAAAAATGTGTATATATGTATGTAATTTAAATAGCTTAGTGATATCACTGAGTGTTTTGATATTTACAGAATTTGTGGTAATAAGACTGCACCTAACATTTATCATGGTCTTCACTGAAAATTTTTCTTACTCAAGAATGACTGCAGTATTGTTTTCTTATATGTGCAATGGTGTGGAATGATAAAAGATTATGCCTTTAATTTATATGTATTCATGTTCTGATGTTTATGTTTCCTGATATGATTGCTTCTCTTTAACTGTGGTTTTCAGGCGTAAACGCGTAAAACGTTGGACATTTTGTCTCACAGAGTTGTTCTAGACTCCGTGACAGGGTTTTCTCATTGTTAGTGTTGCTTATTTTTATAGCAATGCCAAATTTTCTTTCCAGTCCAAACATTTTTATCCATTTCCTTTGCTTCTGTTTCAGCAGTGTAACACTAGTTACCCTGTGGATCCATGTATTAACTTTTCCCTCAGTAATGAATATTGTGTGTTATTTCCACTCTTTGGAAAGCCATTTTGTTATTTCCTGTTACTCCCTGTTGTGTTTTTTTCTTCTTTGATGTCTGTATATAAATCTGAGCATGTGCCGTGTAGTCAAGATTGAAGTTGTTACAATTAAGATGTACAACTGTAATAGAATTATAAGTTAACTGGTAACTTTGGATAATACATTTAATGTTTGTTATTGTTTTTGATTTTTATAAGCTGTTAGAGGTATAAATTTATTTATCTGTTGTACAGATTTGATCATCATTTTTAATGTTTGAAAGATTGCACTTGTTTGCTTTTAATATGTGTGGATTAAAATATTTTCTGTTCATGTTATATGAAAATATGGAATAACTTAAACAGTAAATAAATGTTATGTGGATGCTTATTTTTGTAATAAAATTGTCAAACTACATGTGGAATGTTTTTGTTTTATCAATTAAACTTAAAATTCCTGGGGTTTTGTGTGTGTGCTTTCCAAACTCTTAGATTATGATGGTGGATTTCTAAATGATAACTGGTTACAAAATGGTCTCAGTTCTGAAGATAATCTGTACTCTACTTAGGGAATTAGAATTATTATAATTTATTATAATAATTATTTAAGCATTATAGTTTAATAATAATTTGTAAGATACTTTAAAAGTAGTTATTATTTTTGTAAGTATAGATTTAATATTCTTCATTAGATGAAGAATATTTCTCTGACAGAAATGTGTGTTCTGTCCTTTTTCCTTTTTCTGTCCTTACTTATCTTTTGACATTTTCCAGATAGACAATTGTAATGATTCACTGCTCTGCCTTCTAACCTGCAGGCTTGTAAGTAAGAGAAGTTTTGTTATAAATCAAAAACCTCGAAGTGTGTCATCACATTATTCTTGTTGATATGAATTGCCAATGAGAAGAGTGCACTTTAATTTAGCTTTTAAGTTTTATTGCCTGAAAGAGATTCTTCCAGATGTTGTTGATTGCCTTTGAGTCGAGCTTAACTCATAGTGACCCCAAGAACAAAAGGCCCAAAGTCTTTCTATAACTCACCATTTACCAAAGTTCATAGAGATTCCAGAGGCATGTTGTTTAGGAAATAGATGCCACTCCTGTTTCCAAACTTGTCTTTAACTGGGAGCTCCACAAACACTATCCACATGGGTAACCATTATGGCATTTGACACCCTAGTGCCACAAGGTTCAGCATCACAGCAAACCCAGGTTACCTCAGTACAGCATATTGACAGTAGAATGCTGTACTACTTAGAAGAATGTTCCTCCAAAATATAACCAACTTGAAATACAAAGGCCCTGCCCTAGGTCTTGTTGACTCTAAACAAGACGCTTAAATAAAAAAACCAACCAATATAGTATGTTGTTGTTGTTGTTGTTGTTATGTGCCATTGACTCCCCTGTGATGTGAAACAATTGAAAGAGGACCACTATATCTTTTTTCTTTTCCCTGAAGCCCTTCCATTTTCCAGTTGTAATATCTAAGTGAATGGGGGTTTTTTAACTTAAACCTACAACTTAACTACTAAGCTGTTTCATCATTATATTCTCTTAATAGTCATCACTTTTAAATTTTTTTTCTTAGATTTTTTATTAAGGTTTTTTTTTAACTCATTGTTACACTTTTTACCCCTCCCCGTTCTCTCCTCTCTTACCCAGTCCACTTTTCGATGCACCTCTTGTTCCAGATAGTTGTCATACATATAATACCTAATCATATATTCCTTTCAATATGATACAGGGTGGCACCGGATAGGACAGGGTTCAGATCTTTTGTCATAGAGTAGCTATGGGTCACACTCAAGAGCACTTAACAACTACAACATTCTTTTCTGAACATTCTTCCCCTCATCTGTTCCAATGAAGTGTTCTTTATCCCCTTTCCCTACTCTCCCTCCAACTTCCCATGTCAGTTCTGTTTTATAATAGTGTTATACAGTATTTATCCTTCTGTGACTGGGATATTTCACTCAGCATTATGTCCTCCAGGGTACCACATGTTGTGTAATGTATGAGTTCATTGTTTTTCATTGCTGCATAATATTCCACTGTGTGACTGTACCGTAGTTTTTCTGTCCTTTTAGTTGTTGATGGGCACGTTGGTTGCTTCCATTGCTTTGTTATTGTGAACAATGCAGCAATCAACATGGATGCATATATATCTGTCTGAGTCATAGCTCTGGTTTTTTTAGGTTATATTTGCAGTAGTGAAATTGCTGGGCCAGATGGTATTTCTATTGCCAGCTTTTTTGAGAAAGTGTCAGATCACCTTCTCATTTTACATTCCTATCAGCAGTGAATAAGGGTTCCAATCTCTCCACACATTGCTAGTATTTGTTGTTTGCTGCCCTGTTGAACTTTGCTATTATTGCTAAGGTGAGATGATATCTCATAGTTGTTTTGATTTGCATCTTTCTGATAGCTAGGGAGTTTGAACATTTCTTCATGTGTTTGTTTAGCACCTGTCTTTGGTGAAGTGTGCATCACTTTTAAAAACAATTGCATTTATTAATTATATCATGAAATACGTTTTCATGTATTTGTATTTCAAATATATTTGTGTCTTATTTTTTAAAGTGGATAGGCTGCCACAGGATAGCATTTCATGGTAGATTGTAAACAGGAGTATATAATATGTTTAACAGATTATTCTGATAGGTTAAAATTCAGGTAAACCCACAGATCTTCTAAACTCACATATTCTTGAATGTGAATTATATTTGACAATCTCTATTTAACCCCAAACTGTACTTGTTTAATTCATTTCTAGCCCTATCTTTTCCCATACCTCCCTGTTTTGTTAATACTTTTAGAAGCATTAAAAAACTCAGAGCTTTTGCCTAAAACTATTTTTTAAAAACTTTTGTAAGTTATATCTTATTTGCTTTAATTGCTGGTATTAAGACAACATTTACAGTGAATCATTCTCCTGTAAGATAAATTGGCCAGTTAAAATTTTAAACATGATTAATTTTATTTCTCAACAATGCTTCATTAGCTTAGGAGACTCAAGTTTGGTAAAATGAACCTTCATGATAATAAGCGTATCAATGTTTGTATGTAATCACTATGGAAAAAGTTGTGACTCTGAACGTTTAGTGGTCAAGCATGGCAACCATATCCACCACCCAGGGATTCTAGTTGTTTAATAATTTTATAAAACTTTAAATATCTGAAGACTTAATAAACTATAGAGCCTAAGACAGATTTCAGTTTATCACAGAATATCCAAAACTTTTAGGAAAACACCCCCTTCCTTCTGTATTTGGATTTTAACAAATCTTGAAAGAATTAAATTGAGATTTTTCTGTTGAACAATACTCAGTCTCTAATATGCTATCATTTTGATTTAACAAAAATGGCAGTTTCATAGGTCTTCGACCTAACAGCATCCCTTGTAAACAACAACAACAAAAAATTAACAAGGACAATACCTGAAGAACTGGTCTTGACTATTTTAACAATTCAAATTTTAAGTTTGGTTAGATTTTTGGTAGTTTTGAAAGTCAGTGAAAACTCCTTTATATATCCTGCCTTTGACAGGCACTTTTATATTTATATTTACCTTTAAATAACAACAAATAAATATGAGCCCTTGTGTGACATGAATTAGACATTATAAAACTTCCTGCACACCCATGTTTATTGTGGCTTTGTTCGCAATAGCAAAGAGCTGGAAACAACCCAAGTGCCCATCAACAAACGAATGGATAGTGAAGCTCTGGTATATTCACATAATGGAATACTATGCTGCATTGAAAAACAAGGAACTCATGAAACATTATACAAAATGAGTGACCCTGGGGGACATTATGCTGAGTGAAATATCTCAGTAATCAAGGACAAATATTACATAGGGCCACTGTTGTAAAATGTGATGACATCAGGGTTGAGGGAAGACTGAGAAGGGGGATAAATAATGTATACTGCATTGAAACATAAGGGAGAGAACTGTTAAAAAGATATATGATTGGGTATAATTGTCATGACAGGAGTTGAGAACATAGGCTGCATAGTGGAGTGGACTTGAGGGGAGGGATTGCATAACAAAGTTTTACTTTTCAAGAAGAGTGAATTGGGGAGGAGGATGTAGGCAGGGAGAAAAGTGCAACAATGAATGACTGGAAACCCTAAGTCTCTGTAAACTTTCATTAAAATGAATTTTAAAAAAAGAAAACCTATAACTTCCTTATAACAATAACTGGCTGACTCTGAGAAGAATGGGAATCCCAGAACACTTGATCCTTCTAATGCGAAACCTATACTTGGACCAGGAGGCAGTCGTCAGAACAGAGCAAGGGAACACTGCATGGTTCAAAATTGGGAAGGGCATACGCCAGGGATGCATCCTATCTCCATACCTTTTCAACCTATATGCAGAACAGATTATCCGCGAGGCTGGGCTCTATGAGGAGAAATGTGGGATCAAGATTGGTGGACGATTTATCAACAATCTGCGTTATGCAGATGACACAACCCTGCTTGCTGAAACTGAAGAGGACCTGAAGCGCCTGCTGCAGAGGGTCAAGGACTGCAGCCTCCAATATGGATTGAGGCTCAATGTCAAGAAGACAAAGCAGCATCAGGATGGATGGTGAAGAGATTGAGATTGTACACAGCTTTAGTTTGCTTGGCTCCACAGTGAACACTCTTGGCACCAATAGCCAGGAAATTAAAAGGCGCATTGCCATGGGAAAGTCTGCTGTTTGGGACCTCTCCAAAGTACTGAAGAGCAATGGTGTCTCTTTGGAGACTAAGGTGCATCTGATAGAGGCCATGGTCTTTGCTATCACTTGTTATGCATCAGAGAGTTAGTGACCAAGGAGGATAGAAGGAGAATTGATGCCTTTGAGCTGTGGTGCTGGAAAAGAGTATTGAGGGTACCATGGACTGCTAGGAAAACAAACAGATTCATCCTGGAAAGGGTTAAACCGGGTGGCTCCTTGGAGGCAAGGATTCTGAGGCTACATCTAACATACTTTGGACATGTTATGAGGAGAGACCGGTCCTTGGAGAAGGACATCATGCTTGGGAGGGTGGAGGGACGGCGCAGGAGGGGAAGGCCCTCTGTGAGGTGGATTGTTTCAGTGACTGGGATAATAGGGATGGGAGTGTCGGAGACAGTGCGATTGACAGGACAGAGCAGAGTTTAGGGCTGTTGTACATAGGGTCGCTATGAGTCGCAAGCGACTCGACGGCACATAACAACAACAACAACATAACTTCCTTAAAAATTAAATCCATAAGGATTGACAGAAGCGAGAATCTGGGCTGAAAGCAAGGAGTACCAGAAGAATGTTTATCTTAGTTTCATTGATTACACAAAGGCATTTGACTGTTTGGATCATAACAAATTGTGGCTGACTCTGAGGAGACTGGGAATCCCAGAACACTTGATTGTGCTAATGCGAAACCTGTACTTGGACCAGGAGGCAGTCATCAGAACAGAGCAAGGAAACACTGCATGGTTCAAAATTGGAAAGGGTGTACGCCAGGGCTGTGTCCTGTCTCCATACCTTTTCAATCTTTATGCACAACAGGTTATCTGGGAGGCTGGGCTCTATGAGGAGAAATGTGGTGTCAAGATTGGTGGAAGATCTATCAACAATCTGCGTTATGCAGATGACACAACCCTGTTTGCTGAAACTGAGGAGGACCTGAAGCACTTGCTGTGGAAGGTCAGGGACTGCAGTCTTCAGTATGGACTGAGACTCAATATCAAGGAAACAAAGATTTTCACCACTGGGCCGATTGGCAGAGTCATAAAGGATGGTGAAGAGATTGTGATTGTTCACAATGTTGATTTGCTTGGCTCCACAGTCAACACTCTTGGCACCAGCAGGCAGGAAATTAAAAGACCTATTGCGATGGGAAAGTCTTCTGTTAGTGACCTCTCCAAAGTACTGAAGAGCAGTGGTGTCTCTCTGGAGACTAAGGTGCATCTGATACAGGTCATGGTCTTTGCAATCACTTGCTATGCATTGGAGAGCTGGACAATGACTACGGATGATAGAAGGAGAATTGATGCCTTTGAACTGTAGTGTTGGAGAAAAGTATTGAATGTTCCATGGACTGCCAGGAAAACAGGTTTATTCTGGCGAGGATGAAGCCAGGCTTCTCCTTGGAGGCAAGGATTCTGAGACTTCATCTGACATACTTTGGAGAGGGACATCATGCTTGGGAGGGTGGATGGACAGAGCAGAGATGGATTAATTCAGTGACTGAGGTAATGGGGGTAGGTGTGTCAGAGAGGGTGAGATTGGCACAGGATAGGGCAGAGTTTAGCGCTGTTGTACATGGGGTTGCTATGAGTCATAGGCAACTCGACGGCACATAACAACAACAACATAGTTAAAAATAGGTGGTGGTGGAGAAGAGCACACTGAATAACCCCCGGACTGCCAGAAATAAAAACACATGCTGGAGAAAGTGAGACCAGGGTCTTCCTTGGAGGCAAGGACTGTGAAGCTTTGGCACACATATTTTGGGCATGTTGTTAGGAGGGATTGATCCTTCGAGAAGGATGCTTGGAAAGGTGGAGAAGGCTCAGTGAAAGGAAGCTCAACGAATGGATTATGATGGCACAGGATAGGGCAAGATTTAGAGACATTATTCATAGGGTCACTATGAGTTGTAGTTGATGGTACCTAATATATATATTGGGCTCTGATGGCTTCCAAAGCGAGTTTCCTCCTAACCCAAAGAACACACCTCCCTGCTGGTTCTAATCCACCTGTGACTCCATGGGAGAAAGATGGGCAGTCTTCCTCCATTGAGATTTATAGCCTAAGGAAAGTTGGTAGGCAATTTATGAGTAGAAATCTTTTCGGTGATAAGTGAATGAGCCTATTTCTAAGAGATAATGCTCTTGTGGCCTGGTCCATTGAAAGGTAAAGCTGTGTCTCTATCAGTTCAAATTCACCAGCTGCTCCACGGGAGAAAGAAGGGTAATCTTCCAGTTGATTTACAGCCTCAATCTGCTAGAAGATCTATTAGGAGTCGTTTTAACAGCAGCAGGTTGAGTGTGGGGGTGTAGTGGGTAACCTGTTGGGTTGTTAATGAAAGTGTCGATGGATGGGATCCACCAGCCGTTTTGTGGGAGAGAGTCAGTAAAGATTAGTAGCCACAGAAAACCAGTGGAGGGTTAGAATGAACCTAACCGTTAGTGGAAGTTTAGGGTCATGATGTTTCCCTCTTGTTTATATCATCAAAATTGTTCTGCTTTTAAGTGATTATATTGCTTATATGTTTTAGCTAGTTGTATTACCTTTAAATGAACTTTGTATTCCTTATTGTGGAGATGTTTGTGAGAATTTTTCCTTAAAGTATAATTTAACAAATTATTAAAATAAATTGTTTTCACAAAGCTACTAACAAGATTTATTTTTTATTAAATAGCTTGCCTAGATGGATTATAAAATTCCATTAACCATAAACTTTCAGTGAGCCTCCATTACTCAAAAAGCTAGAGCGTCTTAGCTAATGTAAAGGTGCCCACTGTATCATCCACCTCTAATTACTACTAGACCTGGCAATCTTACTGTTCCCCAAATGCCATTTTCCTTTGATTCTTTTGTCTCTTTTCCTCCTTCCTAAATCTAACTTGTTTAAGGAAGAATGTAACCTTCACTCTGTGAAACCTAATACTTTTAATCTGTTCTGGAATAATCTGGTTGCATGATTTCATCATATCTTCCATTCCTCCAGTAAAATTTGCAAATCCAGAAGGGAGATGGTTTCTCATGGATTTAGCAAAGAATCATACAAAGTATGTAATAAAGCAAGTCATTTATAATATTTGCAACATCACAGCAGTTCCTTAGTATCTCTCCCATGATCCCGTTAAAGACACTATTGTGTTGCTATGCAATGGACTTAGTAGCTAAAGCTTTTTGAACTAAAAGTGAGGATTTTTTAAATTAGTAAATAAGGAAGGATTTAACTGTGATGCTGTACTCAAAAATTTGGTGGTTATCAAATTGCCATGCTCAGAAGTTGGTATTGAGACAGAGCATATCATTGTTTATCTAGTGAAAGAGAACCAGACCCATGGAGAGTGTTGTTATCTGCTGTGGAGTCAAAAAGTGCCTGGGAGAAGATTGTCCATCTTGTTCCCTCAGAGCGGCTGGCAGATTTCAACCGCATGCCTTTGGATTAGCAACACAGTTCCTTATCACCAAGCCAGCAGAGCTCCTTATGGACAGTAACTGCATCTGCGTCATGACCCAAGATTAGAGATTTCTGGAACTCTTTAGTGCAAAACAAACCTTCCCTTTCTAGTATTTAAAAAATGTGCAGATACTACGATTCTAATTTCCCACAGGATTCCATCTATCTTACTGCTGTGGGCACTCTCACAATAAAATGTTATTTGAATTAGCTTTATTGTGTCTTTTAATTTTTTTTAATGTTTTTTACTTTCAACAAAACTTACTTTGAAAAATGGTAGTTGAAATGGAGTTTCTGGAGCAAGAAACTCAGTAGGAATGTGAGGTACATAGAATTGGGTGTGTTATTTTGATATCAGACAGAGAATGAGAATCCCATCCATTTCTCAGAAAGGATTAATGGACCTGAAGCTTTTAAAATCCGTAGTGTTACCCCTTGCTCTCCTCAAAATTAGGGTAAATTTCCAGTGATAAGAAATGAAAGACAGGCAAATACTGAGGAATATTTACATTTTGCTGGTGAAGAGGTATAATGAAAGAATAGACTGCTCACTTCCCACTGGTTTCTCCGTAATTTTCCCTCTAATTTCTGCTGTTCAGATGAGGCATGGACATTTCTCAAGTCAGCAGGGGCAATAGGAATGGACAAAACTAGAAGATGGTATAGATCACAGCTGACAAGCTCTCAGTAAAGATTCAAGAGAAGAGTGTTAGGAAAAGGGTGTTGCTGAGGCAGCCAATCCTATTAATATTTTAGGTGTTGTTAAGTGCCGTTGAGTTGTAGGCGACTCATAGTAACCCTATGAACAAAAGACCTGAACACTTGTATAACTTTCATATTTCTCCAAGTTCATAGGGTTTCTGGAGGCAAGCTATTTCAGAAGTAAATTCCACTCCTGCTTTCAAGCTTATTTTAATCAAGGAGCTCTACCAAACACTGTCTACCATGGGTTAACCATTATGGTATTTGACACATCAGTGTCACAGTGTTCAGCATCATAGCAACCATGAGTTACCTCTATACAGAAAATGGGCAGACCAGTGCTATACCACTTAGAAAAATGTTTGACCAAAAACAATTAAAACCCTCGGGCCCAACCAAATTTAAGAACCAACGCATAGTTCAAACTCCATGAGCTCCGTCATTCCATATTCCTTTATAAATAGTAATTAATTTATTTTCTCATTTATTAATACAAGCAACAAAAACGCTCCACACATGTAAAAAGACTCAGTGTTCTAGCCTATAATATGTACCAAACATAGAAAATTAAACTCTTGTTTGCTGATGTAGCAAGACTCAAAATTAATGAGTCTGAAAATGTCCATAAAATAATTAGAATATGGACAATTATGACTTCACACTCATTGTCATAAAGAACATTTCAAGATGTATCCTGAAGCATGAGGCTGCTCTTGGTGAACTATATCCATACTCATGCAAGACTTGTTGATACATTACTGTTATTCACATTTAGACAACAACCAATAAGGTGAAAGATGAAGAAATTGAGACTTTTCACCAACTACTGCAAGCTGAGATTTCTTGAACATACAAGCAAGATGCACTAATAATACCAGTGATTAGAATGCAAGCTTTGCAAACAAAGAAGAATTGGTAGTTAGAAAATACGGCCCTGATGAAAGAAATTAAATAAGGGATTATACAAAAGAACTTTGTATGATCAGTGATTTATTCACTGCAATTATCCTTTTTATAGAATGTAAATGGTGACTACATACATGGACCTCACTAAATTGAAACACAGGAATCAAATGGACTGCATCTGTGAAGAGAGATCCTGGAGAAACTCATTATTCTCAGTCAGACAAAAGTAAGGACCGGTTGTGGAACAATTGCTCAGATGCAATTCAAATTGTAGCTGAAGAAAATTTTAAAAGCCCACAAGAGCCAAAATATGGATGTTGGTTTAAAGACCAAGGTGGACACATGCATGTAAGCATTGGAAAATGAATAAGGAAAACTGAGAAAGAATTTTTGTTTTTGAATTGGTGTTAGAGAAGAATATTGAATATATTGACTGCTGAAAGAATGAACAAATCTGTCTCGAAAGAAGTGCAGCTATAAAGTGTCTTATAAGGAAGGTGAGACTTGTCTCACATTCTTTGGGCATGTTATCAGAAGGGGCCAGATGCTAGAGAGGGACATTATGCTTGGAAAAGTAGGTGGTCAGTGAAAGAGAGGAAGACTCTTACCAAGATGAATTGACACAGTGACTACATCAATGAGCTTAAAACATAACAGAGATTGTGAGGATGGTACAAGATTGGACAGAATTCACTCTTTCGTACTTTAAGGTTAACTGCGAGTCAGAGCAGACTTGATGGTGCCTAAGAACAAGATTAACTCACAAGACATAAATATGAAGATCAAACTTTATCTTGACTATCAGTGGCCTGCATTCCACCTCTAAGAAAAAGAAGAAAACGTGTTTGAAAAAAATCTAAGTGTTTATGGTGATCTTAGGTCTACACAGAACATACCTTTCTGGGAACTTCTAGTTGAAATGGGTTTATGTGCAACACATCTCCTGAGGGCTGCTGTTATAGGAGATTTCTGATAAGTACACTAGCATTAAGCACATTCTTTCCACATCTTCCATTTAACTATAAGGGGGAAAACGATTCATTAACCATAGGCTTAAATCTGTATCTTAGGTTAATGGTTGTTAGGTTAGTAAGCAGGAGCCTAAATTTGGTCATGGGTTAGCCATTTTGCTTAAGTGAAATGTCTCAACTTTGGAGTTCCTGAACAGAATTGAGGGGTCTCTGAGGTTAGCAGTCTTCAGACATCACAATGTAAGTATTCCCTAAAGGAATTTATAAAAATAATGTATTTCCTTGAACATTTTAAAATTAAATTTTAAGTTTTATCATAGTTTTAGGAGAATTCCAGTTCTACTATATGTCATCTTGTACATGTGATTTAAATACATGGCTTTAACTAGCAGACCTTCATATTTAATTATTTGTGTAAATAAAAACAAAGAGAAAACCCAATCAGTAAAATCATGATAAAAAGAGAAATGATTGAAATTGTAAAGGATTCTCTCTTTAACTTGCAATCACAATCAAGGACTATGGAAATAGCCGTTACGATATTAAATGATGTATTGCAATGGGAAAATCTTCTGCCAAAGTGCTAAAACCCAAGAATGTTACTTTGAAGACTAAGGTACACCAGATCCAAGACATCATCTTTTAGTTATTTCACATGCCTAGGAAAGATGGACAATAAATAAGGAAAATCAGAGAAGAATTGATGCCTTTGAATTGTGGTGGTGTTGAAGTATGTTGAATATACCATTAAGACTGTAAAAAAAAAAAACCTCTCAGAAGAAATAAACCTCGAGTGCTCTTTAGAAGTTAGGATAGTGATTTCATATTTCACATACTTTAGTCATGTTATTGGGAAGGCCCAGTCCTTGGAAAAGGACATTGTTCTTGGAAAAGTAGAGGGCCAGTGAAGGAAAGGAAGAACCTCAATGAGATGGATTGTCACAATGACTAAAAAAAATGGTCTAAGGAAACTTAGATCGTGAGGCTAGCACAGGGTCAGGCAAAGTTTACACTGTTGTATGAAGGTCACCATGAGTTGGAGCAAACTAAATGGTATCTAACAACAATTACGCTTTTGAGTTGTGATGTTGAAGAAGAAGAGTAAGAGTACTGAATATCCCATGGACTGCCAAAAGAACAAGCAGGTATGACTTGGAGAAGGTGCAGCCAGAGTGCTCCTTGGAGGCAAGGCAAAGAAGCTTTGGCTTTCATACTTTGGATATGTGACTAGGCGAAGCTATTCCTTGGAAAGGGGCATCATGCTTGGAAAGGAGGATCAATGAAGGAGAAGAAGACCCCCAATGAGAAAGACCTTAAACAAATGACACAACTTTGCTTGCTGAAACTGAGGAGGACCTGAAACCCTTGCTGCAGAAGGTCAAGGACTGCCAACATCAAAAACACAAAGATTCTCACCACTGGGCCAGTTGGCAGCACCATATTAAATGGAGAAGAGATTGAGGTTGTTAACAATTATAACTTGCTCAGCTCTACAATTGACACTCTTGGCACCAGCAGTCAGGAAATCAAAAGACAAATTGCACTGGGAAAATCTGCTCTCAGGGACCTCTCCATAGTACTGAGACGCAACGATGTCAGTCCAGAGACTAAGGTGCACCTGATCCAGACCATGGTCTTTGCAATTACTTGCTATGCATCAGAGAGCTGGACAATGACTAAGGATGACAGAAGAATTGATGTCTTTGGGTTTATGGTGCAGGAGAAGAGTCTTTAACATACCAAAGACCACCAAGAGAACAAATAGGTCTGTCTTGAAGAAGGTAAAGCCAAGGTTCTCCTTGGAGGCTAGGATTTTGAAGCTCTGTCTCAAATACTTTGAACACATGGCAAGGAGGGAGCCATCCTTGGAGAAGGACATCATGCTCAGAAGGGTGGAGTGACAGTGCAGGAGATGGAGACCCCAATGAGATGGACTGACACGTTAACTGGGGCAATGGGGATTGGTGTGTTGGAGTTAGTGAGACTGGCTCAGGACAGGGCAAGCTTCAGAGCTGCTGTACATAAGGGATGCTATGAGTCACAAGTGACTCAACAGCACATAACAAGCACAACCACAACCACCATAAAGATTACTGCCTAGAAAATCTTACATGTCTATTCTACTCTGTCTCAGTGGGTGCTGTGAGCTGGAGTCAACTCTTTAGCACAAAACTTCAGAACATTAATGAGTATATGGTTCAGAAATTATTCTCTCCATCCCAATTCTTTTGGGTCAGAGTAATAAGACTTTTAGGAACTCTGGTGACCTAGTGGTTATATGGAGTTTCACTGCCAACCCAAAGGCAAGCAGTTCTAATCCACCAGCTGCTTTGCAGAAGGCTAGGCAGTGTCCTCTTGGTCCATTTAAGCCTTAGAGAGCACACTGAGGAGTCAGCTATCAGTTGGTTCCCATGAGTTTGAGGACAATGAGTTTGAAAATTTTTTAAATTATAAAGGAGAAAAACGGGGGAATGGGTTTGTATTTCTTGTGTAGTTGGATTTTTATGTTCTGGTTCACAACAGAAATTAGCTATGAGGCCTTCACGTCCACCAATGAGCATTAACAGGACAATTTAGAGTAATTCAATATTTTTTTTCTCATGAAAATTAGGTTTCAAGATTTATCTTCATTTTCTGCTCCGTTTTTTTATTTAGGAGAATTAACAGCGGGCATACTCTGACCTGTTATTGACAACACAAGGGTGTCAATGACTCCCTATTTTTCAGGCCTCTGCAGAGTATAGTTTATCATATGCTGACTTTTGCTGACTGTGTAGTCTTGCCTTGGCCTCAGGCTGTGAAATTCATTATGGATGCACTGATACATACATCTTACTCAGTCACCACTTCCTTTCTACTGTCTTGTTGACGTGAAGTAGACTTCTTGGGTTACGATTCAGTAAGTCAGACAACATTATTTTTCTGTTTTGGGATTCCCTATGCTTTCTAATGATCCCCTAACCCCCAAAATTTTCAAATACAAGAAGGAAAAGTATGTTGGGCATATTCAGACCCATACATCTGTAATTAAGTCCCTCTAAATGAGCCTTTCTCATTGACTGGTTAAATGTTTAGTTGGGACTGGAATTCGTTCTTTCACCATCATGCTCTCTGAGAGATCTCAAATAGCGAGGGTTGAGAATCACTGCCCTAGAGATTGTCATTACCAATAACTACACCTCCTGTTAAAATCACCCACCCATCTACAGTCACCCATCTTTCTAGCTCATTTCTTCTAGTACTCTGCATACGTTTCTTAGAGTTGTTGCAACTGGGTCATTTAAAACAACAGAAATTTATTATTTCACACTTTAGGAACTAAAAGTCTGAAATCAAAGTATTAACAAGAGTGATTCCTTCTTGAGACTCTGAGTGAAAAAATCTCTTCCATACTTCTCTCTTCTGATGGTTATCAACAATCTTCAGCATTTTCCTTGGTGTATAAATGATCACTCCAATCTCTGCCTCCATCTTCCCACAACCATCTACTCCATGTGTTCCTGTCCAAATGTCCTTGTTTTTGTACAATGCCGACCACTGATCAAGGCCTGTACTAGTTCAGTATGACTTTGTCTTAACTTGATTATACCTGCAAATACCAAGTTTCAAATAAAACCATTCACATCCATTGGTTGCAGGTAGACATCAATTTTGTGGGGTCATTGTATATCTTAGCTTTACCTGTAATCCCACCTGCGTCTGCAATCCACAGATCTTACAGAATTGTCACTGTTCCTTACAATCCTAGGTAGGTTTGGGAGATAATGTTTGTAGTGGCAAGGTGTGTTTTTTAGATAATTCAGAAGAAAATAGTCACAGAAATAGCCGACTGGAACTAATAGCCCACTATTTGATTTTCTCATCCTTTTCCATGTCATCTTCACCTTAAGACTGTTGCTGGCATAGGAAAAAAGGTGGCTTTATGTTTGATTGCAGCTCGAGCAGCCTAACACTTTACAAACCCACCCCCACTCACCCTCACACAACATTTTGCTGAGAAAATGAAAATGGCAAAAATAAAAACATAATAGATAGATAAGAATATCCAAGGAAAAGAAAAGGAAATGTATATATGGGACTTTTACATATATTATGAAATTGTATCATTGTGGAAAGAATATATACATTTATATACATATGCATTACATTTATTATAGTTAATATAATATTCTTCTTATATACATAAATGGAAAGAATAAGAACAGCAAATACAGCAATGTGATTGTTTGATTTCACATTACTGGAGAAAGGTAGAAAGATTCCTTAAGTAATCCTGGGCCAATGCATAGTTACATGAGGAGAGGCAGCAAATACCCTTTATGACATAATATGCTTAAAGTAATTGAAAATAATTAGAAGTTTACAGATACACAAAATAACTAAAAATGTAAACTAATGTCTAAAGATTCTTAAAACATTGAAGCCTGGGAGCTCTGGTGGCCTAGTGGCAAGAAGCTGCACTGTAATCCCAGAGGTGTGCAGTTCAAACCCACCAGATGCTCTGCTGAAGAATGAGGGACAATCTCCTCCTATACCAGTCAGATCTGATTTGACAGTACACACACAAAAATTTAAAAAAAAATTTAAAAAACCCTTTGAAGCTCAAGGTAAAAAATCAGAATGTAAAATTTCTACATGTTATTATATAAAAATGTAAAATTTTAGTATGTTGAAAGACATAAATGGGAAAATGCAAGCTAGAACATTTTAGAACATTAATGTTTGACAAAGATTTAATATTCTGTGGTCTCCCAGTTTTAGAAAAATAATGTTCTTTCCAAATTTCAACTGGTTCCTGAGGAAGTCTGTACAATATGTCACTTCATTCAGATACCTTAATGTAAACCACACAAATAATTTAACTTGGAAAATATCAGGACCCCACTGTACTTAAAGGAGGCTTTTATGCATGTTGGAAGTAGAAGGCAGAGCAGGGTGAATTTTTTAAATGGTAGCTATGAGTATTTGTAGTTTAAACCATGAATTATTCTCCATCTTTTTTCAGACAATAGTTTCTTGATCTAGTTCTAGATTTCATATGAACGTAATTAAGATGCACCCAGGATGCATCCATTCTCCATATCTATTCAATCTATATCCTGAGAAAATCATTAGAGAAGTTGGACTTTATAAATAGGAATGTGGCATCAAGATCAAAAGATGACTCATCAACAACCTGCATTATTTACATGACACAATCCTGCTTCCTGAAAGTAAAGAGACTCGAGACATTTGCTGCAGAAGATCAAAGACTACAGACTTCAATATGGATTACATCTCAACAAGAAGAAGACAAAAATTCTCACCCCTGTTCCATTAGGCAGCATAGATGGAGAAAAATGTAAAATGATCACAACTTCATCCAACTTGGATCCACAATCCACACCTTTGATACCAGCAGTCTAGAAATGAAAAAGTGTATTTATTGCATTGGGAAAGTCTGCTGTCAAAAAACCTCTCAAAAATACTAAGGACAATAATGAAAGTTTAAAGACTAAGGTGCACCTGTCTAAGCCATCGTCTTTTCAATTGCTTATATGCATTTGAAACTGGCCAATGAATAAGGATCACAAAAGGAGAATTGATGCCTTTGGGTTGTGATGTTGGAGAAGAGTACTGAATATCCCATGAGTTGTAAAAAGAATGAACAGATTTGCCTTAAGAGAATGTACAACCAGAGGGCTCCTTGTAGGCAAAGATGGTAAAGCTTAGTCTTACATACTTTGGGCATGTCTTACATGTCTTTGGGAAAAGACACATCATGCTTGGAAAGGTGGAGGGTCAGCAAAGGTAGGGAAGATTTCCAATGAAATAGATTGACACAGTGACGCAGCAATGGGCTGAAGTGTTTCAGAGATGATGAAGATGGTACAGGATAAGACAGAGCTAAGATCTGATGTTCATAGGGTTGCTCTGGGTTATACTTTATGGCACTCAACAACAACCACCTGAGTGTTTGGTGATGTCTGCCTTAAACATTTTAAACAGATTACATTTACTTAAGACAAGGTGATGGGAAAATTTGGACTTAAATAGTCCATCTGTATCGTGAGAATACAGATTAAAATATCTTTTCTCCCCTTCTAAGGACGTCATGCTTGGAAAAGAAGAAGGTCAGCAAAGGAGAGGAAGACTGTTAATGAGATGAACTGACACAGTGATTAGGGCAATGAGGTGAAGCCCAGTACAGACCATAGGGAACGTACACAACTAGTCAGGTTTTATTCTGTTGTATATAAAGTCACTGAGTCAGAGCCAATGTGAGGGCATCCACCACTACCAACAACAAATTAAATAATTTAAATAATTCCTCAATAGCCAATGATTGTCAGGCTCTTCAACTTTCTCCAAAAGGTGTCGCTCCTGCACCATTAACTAAAGACTAAGTTTTTAGATGAACTCTTACTAGGTGGACTGCTAAGAAGGAAGTGCTCATGTTTTCTGTAGAATACTAGGAAACCTGAGTCCCACCTTTAAAATACCTAACCTTGAACTTCTGGCTAGCTAGTATCTATCAGCTACTGATTTGGCAGGCAAGAAATTGAATGGCATATTGTATTGGGTAAGTCTTCTACAAAAGACCTCTTCAAAAGCAAAGATATCATTTTGATGACCGAAGTGCACCTCACCCAAGTCATGGTCTTTTCACTCGCTCACTGGTTGCTAGAAGAATGGAACAAATTCTTAGAAGAAATGCAACCAGATTGCCAGTAGGCAAAGATGGCAAAACCTCAGCTCACAGCTTTGCACGAGCCATCTGAAAAAAAACAATGACTAACAAAAAGGCAGTATAGTTGAAACAGTAAGGAGCTGACTAAGGTGAGGGAAGCCCTCTGAGATGCAGTGGTGGGTGAGCAAAACGACAGACTCAAACAATGATGAAGATGGTGCCAGATTGGGTAACACATTGTTAGGGAGCTCTGGTGGCCTAGTGGGAAGAGAATGGTGCTACCAGCCCAAAGGTGGGTGGTTTAAATTCACCAGCTCTTCTGTGGGGGAAAGATTGTCTGCGAGATTTTTCAGTCTCTGAAGACCTACTGTCAGGTCAGCTCTTAGCTGGTTCTGACTCAACAGCAATGAAGTTTAGTTTTTAAATATACCATGAAAATGACTATGTCAAGCAGAACTTGCTTGTAAAGGAACTTCAAGAATTTTATTTTCATCCGTTTCTCAGATCTCTTAAAATGTACTCCAGATTCAAGTCATGTCAGTACCTGGCAAACATCACCCTCTGAATAACTTCTTCACTCATCTCTACAACTTCTCTTTGATTAGATGGCATTGGTCACCATTGTGAGACACCACGAAACAGTTCCATGAAATTCATCATTATGTCAACTGGAAGGATGTTGTTGACTACATGGCACAAAGGTCTCTATGTGGACTTTTAGAAGCTGCTTCATTTAGGAACATTTAGGCTTCTGCACAGTTCATATGCTACTATATTATGGACACTGTGTTGCCTTTTCACTTTTGTTGATAAAAGACTAGAGCTACATTTGTTCTCTGTCCTAAAGAACAGGGGATTCCATGTTCATTATTTCTGTTAGTCTTACGTTTTGCCCTTCCTCCTTCTCATCTCCTGTCGATATTATCTTGCTGTAATTTGCTAGTCTATAAGCTGCCTTACATCCCTTTTTAAATCAAGGTGGTGTGGTGGTCATAAGTTTTTATGTATTTGTAGTCTAGTGTCTTCTGACTAACACAGCCAAGAAGGACAATCAATAAATAGTACACACACAATAATAATCAAACTTCAGTACCCAGACTTGGAAATCTCAGTCACCCAAGTGCTTTTTATCTGCAGAGCTTTGGGTTGTTCCTAAAATGTTTCAATAGCAAATAGTCACTGTTCTCCCCACACTCGTCACAAAACCAAGGCCAAAAGCTAGTCCTCCCTCTTGGCTCCTGTTTTTTCCAGAGATGAAGTGTCCTAGTCAACTCGGTTTGGTTTTGTTTTTTATGTTCTTTCTTTTTTTTTTTTTTTAAACATTGTCTAATATTCTTATGTCAGTTGTGCCAGCTTCTTCCCTAATTATCAATACTGTATCCACTTCAGAGATTGCTGTTCTGGGAACCACTCAGGAGAGACAGTCTCAAGGCCTTCAGAACAGTGAAGTGATGCTTGCTTCTTACTGTCACATTATGCTGGCTTCTGAAAGCATCTGGCCTAGAAAGTAGCCTCTATTTCAACAAGAGTCAGTTGTTCTCTTCCCAATGAAATGTAGTCTTAATGTCCCCCATCTTTCCCCCCCTCTATATTGCTGCAGATGGTGAATTTAAAAAAGTTTCTCTATATTTTATGGCTTTTGTTTTATTTGCTCTTCAGAAAAATAAAAACATAAGCACAAGGAGATGTAGTAATTCTCAATGTTCAACTTCTACCCTATATAATAGGGTAGAATATAAATGTCTTGGAAAAAAACAAAACAAAACAAAACCGTAATATAAGGCTTTTTGCCCTGGTGGCTTAGTGGGAAGGAGTTGAACTGCCAACCCAAAGTTGCACAAATTAAATCTACCCCATGATCTGCCAGAGAAAGATGGGCATTCTCTTCCTGTGTGATTTACCACCTCTGAAAACCTGCTGAAGGGTCCAGTTATGGATTGCTTCTGACTTGTCAGGATACAACAACAATATGGCTTAGTACAGTCTTTATAAATATCCTTTTGTTTAAAGGAAAGACTGTCTTCTGGAAGTGACCTTTGTTAATCCACCTCAAACCTAGATGCATTTCAGTGTTTAGTCAGGAGGGAGATACATAGTGAAGGGCTCTTGGCTAGTAACTCCACATCTAGAAAAATGTTAGATTATAAGTCTATTAAGTAGATTTTTTGTAAAGTGCCTTGTTTATTGTGGACATTTTTTAAAATCTTTTTTTAAGAGCCTAAGTTTTTTCAATGTCTTGAGGTGACAGTGTGTGATATAAAGTAGTGCTAGTGAGTTAAGCAATCTGTAAATATCTTTACTATAATAGGAAAGCATCTTGGACATGGAATTTCTATACCACCTCCGAGCAGTGTCCATCCAGGCTGATTAGTTGGCTGCAAAGGGGCAGAAAGACATGTAAAAGGAGGCATGTGTGTACTTGTGTTCATATTTGCATTTTTATTGTAATCATGATACATGTGTACATTTCTTGTCTATATTGTAGGAATACATTGTTAAATTTTAATAGAGATATGACAGCTATCCTAGAAGCATTATACTTTATTTTCTTTTAAATTACACATTAAAGGAATGCAGTATTTTAATTGCAACTCTATCAATATCTTTAACTAGAGGCATACACCCTCTTTCTCTTTATAAAATTTTTGTTCCCAAGAATGGCTGACTGGTTGGGTTATTTATTCCTTCTTGACCAAGTCAGTATAGTGTATTCTTGGTTGTCAAAATACTCATGGCTTTGGGACTTTGAATTCATAAATACTGGTGATGCATGAAAAACATGAATCCATACTGTGTGATCTCAACCACATAAAAATATATGCTTGGTTGTGTGTATATCTACACAAGATGTTAAAAGACATAAACTAATCAAGATGATTGTGGGTGACTTTTGTATTTCTTCTCTACTTTTCCATTTTCTATAATGCATATGTTTTGAAAGTTTGAAGAGAAAAAAAAGATGTTCTTTTAAAAACCTGCATGAAATCTCCATTGCTTATAAAATAAAGTTAGCTGTTCACACCTAAAAAAATAAATAATAATAATCTCAAACCAAAACCAGTATGGCTTAATGGTAAGAAGTTGTACTGCCAACCCAAAGGTATGCAGTTCTAAGCCACCAGCATCTCCTCCCATGAGATTAACTGCCTCTGAAAACCTGCTGGAAGGTGAGCTGTGAGTTGGTTCCAACTTGATAGTACATATCAACAATATACTTGAGTGAGGGCTCTAATCTGTGAATTCCTAATCCATGATACATTGCAGAGGAAGTAGTAATCCATGACAGAGAAGAATAGCAAGGAAGAACACTAGAAGAGGTGCTGGGTGGATTACTCAAAATAGGAGATTATACTATTTCCTGTCTGTTTAATATTAAATTGTGTCCTGAGAAAAGATATAGTGGATCTTAAAAAACAAACAAACAAACAAACAAAAGATATATTGAATTGTTAACCTCCACATCTGTGAATGTAACCTTATTTGGTTAAAGGGTTTTGGCAGACATAATCAAGTCAAAAGGAAGTCATGCTAGATCAGAGTGGGCCCTAGTCCAATTTGACTGTTGTCCTTGCAGAGAGAAAGAAAAAGGTACAAATATGTACAGAGAGAAGAAGGTCATGATGACAAGGTCCAGATTGGAGTTGTGCTTAAATAGTCAAACATTTCTATTTTTTAATAATGAAGAATAATTAATGAAATTTAAGTGACTTGAATCTAACTACAGCTTTTTCTTCTAGGGACAGATTTGATGTGTTTTATGGTCATAATTTTTATAGTGTAGAATTTAGTGTATTTGTATATTTTTGCGACAAAAGTAATACATGTTAGGGAGTTTTACAGTTTAATTTATTTCGTTATGTTTTACTGACAAAAATAATAAGAGTTCATTGTAAGGAGCCATGAAAACAGGTGCACATCAGCACCCAAGAAGGAAAACTTGGGAATAAAATCTTAGGTCTGCAAGAACTTGAGCTATAATGAGCACAAAATCTTAAATAAACAAGGACAATGGAGAAATAAAGTGTAATATATTTCTGTCTAATACTTTAGTAATAGCTTTAAGCATACAAACAAAAGAAGAAAACAAAATGTGTGTGAGTATAACACTGATAAAAAAATATTTCTCTTGGTCAAAAGAAGTGCTGTAAACAAAGGTAAAAGGCATATTTTTAATAACATTTAATTGTGATTTTGGTGGAAAGCTGTTTTAAATAATAAAATTGTTTTTACTATCCTTATATAAAGAGCTCCTACAAAGTTTGAAAAACACAAGATTTTCTCCACTTTATGGCAGGTTTAACAGTTTAGGATTGCATATAGCAAGCACACTTCATTCATTATTTTGGTCTACATTGCATAAATAGTTTCACTTGGAGAGTACATTAGGAAACAGCCTCTTTCAAAACAAGACATTCTATGGAAGCTTTATAGAACATGGATGTGTGTGTTTAATGTGCCACGATGGACTTTGGGTCACACTTTGCTTATACATTTTAAGGAATAAAATTATTATGCCTCTGTAATATGGAGCAGAAATTCAGCTCTCAATAGCCCATCTGTCCACAAGTTAAAGAAAATTCCGATTTATTCCCCTCCCTTAAGGACCATGTGGCTATGTCTTAAAGATCCCTTCAACTCATCATGGAATGACAGTATGAATATACTGTTGGTTTCGTTTTCCAATAAGCAGAGAAAAATAGCTCTTCTAGGCCTCAATATCCTGCCGGTTAATTTTGAAATTTGTATTTTCAATCAACTAAATAGAATGACTGTGCTTTAGATATTTGCAGCGGACGTTTTACACTTTCACATTTATTCTGACAACTGTAATTTTTAATCTTATTACTCAGTGCTTGGGTTCTATTGAAAGATCAGCAGTTTGAACCCATTACCTGCTGGGTAAGGAGTTGCACTGCCAACCCAAAGACAGGTGGTTTGAATCCACCAGCTGCTCTGCTGTTGAAAGATGAACAATCTCCTCCCATGAAATCTGAAAACTGTAGAGTCATTTATAAGTCAATTCAGACTCGACAGAATTGAACATTTGATCTACTCTGGAGGAGAAAGATGGGGCAGTTACCTTCTATAATGATTTACAGACTCAGGAAATATATGAGGGAGGTTTTACTCTCCAATAGGATCTCTGTGAGTTGAAACTGACTTGCCAGTACCAGGTTTGGTTCTCAGATTTTTTTCTTCGGTTTTAATGTCACTCCTTTTCTTTATACTTTTTATCACTATTTATAATGTTGTTACAATTTATTTGTCTCTTTTCTATGTTGGTTAGAATGGTCCAGTTTTTCTTCCTTTCTTTTTTTTTTCTGATTTGAACCTTTCATATTCTCTTTTCCATTGTTGTGTTGTTGCTGATTGTCGTCATGTCAAGCCCAACTCAAAGTGACACTATGTACATAAGGCCTGAAGCCTTTCTATAACTATTGTCATTTCTCAAAGTTCATAGAGTTTCCAGAGGCATGATGTTTAGGAAGTGGATGCCATTCCTGCTTCCATACCAGTGGTTATCTTTAATTATTTTCTCGGAGTTCTAATATCACCTGAACAGGGCCACGTGATCAGAACACATATTAAAATGACAAGAAACCCATCACTTCCCATATGAAGTAGGTATACAGTTCATTTTTGTCAAGATGCAAACCTTGGAAATACCAGGGGAGTTATATGGAGAGATCAGAAAGAAGACACCCTGAGGATGGGTAAGCTTCTGTCTAGCATTCTAGTCATCGTTAGAATACCAAAGAGTCATATGGAGGGAACAGAACTAGTAACGAATAACTGGTGTCCCAATTGTTCAGGTCTTTCTTTCACAGGGTTGCTATGAGTCATCTACAACTGATGGCACTTAACAATAGCGAAGTGTGCCAAGAGGTGCATTGTTAATCCAAAGGCAAGTGGTTTAAATTTATCAACTGCTCTGAATGAGAAAAACTTATAATACCCTTCTGTGAAATTTACAGCTTATGAAACTCCCTGGAGGGTCAACTATGAGTCATGCAATGGCAAAGCGACAGAGAACGAGGAACAGACATCTACCCTCTATTTTCTGAGCAATATTCCATGGCAAGTTGTCACTGTTAATAGTTATCCCATTCTTTATAACTTTATACTGTTATGTGATTTGGGTGTCATTTAACTGATTCTTCATTGCCCTATTGCTACTAATATTTCCAAACTTTTACAATTATAAATAGTTCTGTGTATGTTGTTACATGTCATCAAGTCAACTCTTTATATATCCTTTTATACCAATGGGAGCATAAGTAAGTAGAATTCTAGCTCCTGAAGATTCTAAAGGTTAAACTTGTATAACAACTCTTAGCTCCCTATAATTCTCCAGTTCAGAGTTACATGCCTTGATGAAATCTAATTTAATGTAATCACTTTCATGATGTGTATGTTGTTAAGTGTCATCATGTCAACTATTTACACATCATTTTATACCAATGGGAGCATAAGGAAGTAGAACTCTAGTTGTCTTTAAAATACAAGATAAAATTTCCAGATGACAGGTTACTGGGTCAAGGTGTTAAGTGCCATCAGGTTGACTCATAGTGTGTGCTTATGAGTAACTTTTCTGAACTTTGCCCTATCCTGCAGAGTTCCTAAAAATCTCCCATTCTCTAGTCCATTAATACAATCACTGTGCTGATTCATCTCACTGAAGGCTGTTCTCTTTTTCAGTAATCTTTTACTATTCCAGCATAATGATTTTTATTTCAAGGTCCACTCCCTCCTAACAACGTGCCTGAAGTGTGTGAATGAAAGTTTCCCCATCTTTGCCTCTAAGGAGCACCCTGTTTGCACTACCTTAAAGACAGGTTTGTTTGTTCTTCTGGCAGCCGATGATATATTTGATATTCTGCCAATACCACAATTCAATACATCATGGCTTGAACCAGGACTGACACCATTGCTCTTCAGCAATTTGGAAAAGTCCTTGACAACACATTTTCCCAATGCAACACACCTTTTAATTTCTTGGTGGCTGCTGCCACATGTGTTGATTATGGATCGGAAGAAAATGAAGTCACGGGAACCTTCACTCTTTTCTAGGTCATAAAGACATATAATTATTTTTTAAAATCCATTCTTTTTTGTATATTAGGTGTAAATTAGTATGTGAAATTTACTTTCCCGTCTCCAGTTCCATCTTGAATCCTCCCTTTCTATTCATCACATTCCTCTGCACCGTCCTTCACCTTTTATTGTTGGAGCAAATGTTGTCCTTTTGATATAGTAGAATTCATTATTCTAACAAGCTTATTCTTCACTGGCATTATGGTTTGTTTTATAGGTCTGTCTATTATTTAAGAGATGTCTTCCAGAAGTGGCTTCAGTTCCCCATGACAAAATGACTTAAGGCAAGGATATCAGGTATTCCTACAATCTGTATCAATCCAGTAAGTCTGGTCTTTTTAACAAGTATGAGTTTTGCTCTACATTTCCCCTTATTCTAAATGAGATCTTTTATTCTGTCCCTCATCAGAACAATCATCATTGGGGCTTAAGGAGACTGGTTTCTGTGAGTTATCCATCCTTTGACCAATTGCTTCCTTGAGTCTTTGGTTTTCTTCATTGTGTTACAAGCAGCCCATCTACTGTAAGAGAGTTTCCTCAAGTTTTGCTTTTATAGGATATACAGAAACTTCAGTCAACACTCTCTTGCCCTTTTCTTAATTAGAATGCTTTATCTGGCTCATCATTACCTGTCATCTGGTCCTTTGTGCTTGAGACAGTAACCTTCCATATATTGCCTGCCAATCATCAATTCATCAGCCCCTAAAACTTCATGAGTTAGATGAAGCTTCTATCCTGAAGTTTGATCCATGAGTTTAGAACTTGTCAGCCTTTACAATCTCATGAGTCATTTCCTTGAGATAAATCTATCTATCTAAAGAACTGGATGTGCAACCTCCTCCCATGAGATTAACTTCAGTTGGTTCCGACTCTACAGTACATAACAACAATAATATCTAAAGAGAAACAATGTCCATTTAAACATTAAAGTGTGCCTGATCCCCAAGGCATGTTAGTTTGAATTGCTTCACATACATACAAAAGTTGGACAATGAATAATAAGTAAGACCAACAGAGAATTCATAGCTTTGAATCGTGGTGTTGACAAAAATCAACTCAAGGTGGATCAGAGACTTGGGAACAAAGCCCAAAATCATAAAGTTCATAAGAGACAAACTGGGACCAAGCTTGGAATCGTTAGTTCAAGATATAAAAAGACTGCCAAATACAACCAAAAATGCTCTATCTAAAGAGGATAAAACTGATGCATGGGACATTCTAAAGATTAAATCTCTGTGCGCATCAAGAAATTTTTCCAAACCAGGTAAAAAGAAAACCTACAGACTGGGAACAAACATTTGGTAATACCATCTCAGACAATAGTCTTATAAAAAAGTTTACAGAATACTCCTTGGCCTTCACAAGAAAAAGACACAGAACCCAATTATAAAATGGGCAAAAGACATGGAAAGAATTTTCACACAAGGAGATATTCAAATGGAAAACAGACACATGAATAAATGCTCCAAACCACTGGCAACAAGAGAGATGCAAATCAAAACCACAATGAGGTACCATCTCAATCCTGTCAGAGTGATAAAGTTTAACAGGGCAACAAGTAATAGATGTTGGAGAAGATGTAGTGAGAAAGGAACTCTAAAACATTGTTGGTGGATTGTAAAATGGTGCAACCATTCTGGAAGGCAGTTTGGTCCTTCCTCAAAAAGCTGATCATAGAAATTCCATATGACCCCAATATTCCACTACCTGGAATATACCCTGAGAATATGAGAACTGAGGCATAAACTGAGATTTGTACAGCAATGTTCATAGCAACATTATTCACCATTGCAAGAACATGGAAACAGCCCAAATGTCCAACTACAAATTAATGGATTGAGAAGTTATGGTACATTCACACAATGGAATACTATGCAGCACAGAGGAGCAATAATTTTGTAAATTATTACCTAATTTGGGAGGGACTTGAGAGCATTATGCTGAGTGATTTAACTCAATCCCACAAGGATAAATATTGTTTAAGACTGTTATTGTAGCATGAGTATAAGGATCCAGGAGCGGTATGAGAGTCTGGAAGCAGAGAGATGTGGACATTCTGGAGGAAGGGGTGATTAATCATTTGGTTGTACAATTTGATGGGTGGGGGGTGAGGGAAATTTAAATAATTTGTTCACATTTATATCTGAATTTCGTAAATAAATTAGAAAAAACCCCAAAGATTATTAAATAAACACTTAAGCATCCACCAATAAATTATAATTTATCATTGTTGTTGAGAGATGAAAATTCCACTACTAAATAAATATCTTAGAGAAGTCAGAACCCGGACAAGAGCAGCTATATGCATGCCAATGTTTATACCTCCACTTTTGACATTAGCAAACAAATGGAAGAAACTTAAATGTCCAAAACCAGATGGAGGGATAAACAAACTATGATACATACATACAGTGAAGCACTATGTAACATTAAAGAATTAACAATGAATCTATTAAATGCTTCATAACATGGAAGAACCTAGAGAATAACATGCAAAGTAAAATAAACTAACCACAAAAGTAAAATATTTTATGGAACCCCTAAATTGATCATCTGTAACTTGATATAGGGAGCTCTGGTGGCCTGCTAGGTAAGGAACTGCACTGTCAACTCAAAGGCAGGTGACTCTACCAACTTCTCTGAGGCAGACAGAAGAACAGTTTCCTCCTGTGCAATCTACAAGCTCAGAAAACCCCCTGCAGGGTCAGCTCTGAGTCAGTTAAGCCTTGAAGGTACATAGCTACAACAACACCACGAGTTGATACACAAACAAAGCAAACTGGAGTGAAAAGCAAATGTAACTATATTAAGGAGCACATAGAGATTTGGCAGAGGATATTTCAACATACTTATTTGCACTTTAGAGCTCTCGTGGCATAGTCTATAGAATTTATAGAGCTATAAGTCAGTTCCATCTTGATAGTCATGAATTTCAGTTTTTCTTTTTTTAAAAAAATATAAATTTTTATTTAATAATGGTTGCTTACAAGGTTTGTATACATTGTTTTTCAGTTTTCCTTTTTAAAAAAAATTATACACAGCTTACTAGTTATCCTTCTATTTTTACAATAATAGTCTTATGCAATATTTATCCTGATGAGACAGTTAATTCATTCATATAATGCTCTGACTCTCCCATGTTAAACTGTATTTTACAAAGTCATTATTTCATAGTGTTGCATGGTATTTCATTGTGTGAATGTACCACGATTTCTCAATCCATTTGTCTGTTAGTAGACACTTGAGCTGTTTGAATTTATTTATAATTGCTCTAAATGCATCAATGTACAGAAAGCAAAGGACAAAGTTACACAAACTTCTTAGCCACAACCAAACATTTTGGAGGGATAAGTCATTGGATTTGGAAGTTTAGGCCACAGTCTCATCTCAAGAAGCAGCTAGACCAGTTGCCATAACATTGTTCACAAAGCCAATGTTCTATATCCACCTGTGGTGAGCACTGAATGGAGTTTTAAGAGATAGTTAAATGCTATCTAAGAAGCAGCTTTTTGGCTCTCCAAAAGTTCATGATGATGATCAGACTCAAAGACACAACAAACTCAAATGACTAATGGACCATGTGAACCACAGCTCTTACCACCGTGGACCAGAAGAACTACATGGTGTATGATTATCATTAACAACTGCTCTGATTGGGACCACAGAAAGTCTCAGACAGAATGAGGAAAAAATATAGGACAAGATTCAAAACCATGAAAAAGGCCTGCTTTACTAATCTGACGGAGACTGGTTGACACCGTCACCCCAAGGTATCATCTTTAGACATCCTTCAAACCTGAAAATTATCCCTTCCTTAGGGATTACCTATCACATTTATGAAGAATGTACTTCTCTGAATAAATGACCATATGAGACAAAAATGGGATGGCATTTGCTTGGGGGACAACAAAGAAAGGAGAAATGGGAAAAGGGGTCACATGGAGGAAGTGAGAATATTACTTTGAGTAGCTGTGTTTCATTTATTATGCAAAGGCGTCTGACTGTGTGGATCATAACAAACTGTGGCTGACTCTGAGAAGAATGGGAATCCCAGAACATTTAAT
>NW_006399848.1:9752392-9753683 GCF_000299155.1 Elephantulus edwardii
AGCAACACAGCTTCTTATCACTAGGCCACCAGAACGCCTTTATAAAACAGTGTTTATAAATTTATTTATAAGGAAAAAAAATTTTCTGTAAATTTTCACCCAAATTGTAGAAAACAGGAGAATGTAATAGCTGACTTCTTAATAACTTCTAAATAACTTTGTTAAGACTGCTAAATAACTTCCAGTGATCCTCAGTAGCTCTTTCATTTGGACAAAATAGTGAAAGGAAAGGAGACATAGTTTGAATCCATCTGCTGCTCTGTAGAACAAAGATGATGCACTGCTTGCCTAAAGTTGGCTTTTGTTAGCCATTACCTTAGTCCCTCTGACCTCCAACTCTATCTTAGCTGTGGATACATCATTTCGTAAATCAGCAACAGCTGGAGAATCAATATAAAGAGAGCACTCTATTCACTGGAAGTGGGGTGGAGTGTGAAAACATTGACACAGAAGCAGTGGTGCAACTGTGTTTAAGTTTCACTCTGTAACCAACCAGGGCCCACTGATCACCAGTTTCTACAGAAACCCCAGGCTGAATACCAACACTCACATGAGTCATTCCCCTAACACTCTGAATCTCTGTAGAAACTTCTCGCAAATCATCGAACACACAGGTCACAGAGGAAATGGAGAATTGAGCCATAGATCGAGCTGCTAGTAGAAACTATGGACTGATACAGCAGGTTAAACATTTGGGACTACATTGATCTGAAGCTTCTGATAAATAATGTGATATTAATCTTAGCACACAGTATAATAGATAGGCAATCTCCATTCAAATGTGATTTACTGCCTCTGAAAACCCACTGGAGAGTCAGCCATGAATTGGTTCCAACTCAATGGTACACAACAATAATGAGGTTAAGATATCTCCAATCCCTTTTCGCAATCTCTGTACTTTCCTCAAGTTGGAACTAACTCATATCTGATCCTGAATTTCAGAGGCTATAAATCACACAAGGAGGAGATTGCTCATCTTTCTCCCAAGGAGTATATAGAGATTTGAAACATCTGCCTTTGCATTGGCAATGCAACTCCCTGCCTTCTAGGTAAACAGAGCTATAAATTAATTTTAAAGAGAAGTATATTCTAGAAAATAATGTGACTATTGCTAATGGCACATAAATCTGATTGTTGTTGTTGTTATGTGCCGTCGAGTCGTTAGCGACTCATAGTGACCCTATGTACAACAGCCCTAAACCCTGCTCTATCCTGTGACAATCTCATTGCCTCTGACACACCCATCCCGATTACCCCAGTCACTGAATCAATCCATCTCATAGAGGGTCTT
>NW_006399848.1:9754243-9786481 GCF_000299155.1 Elephantulus edwardii
GTCTACGTGTGTTGTGTTGTACATAGGGTTTTCAGAGGCCTGCCATTTCAGAAGTGGATGGCCAATCCTTCTTCCTAGTCTGTCTTAATCTGAATGTTTAGACTTAGAGGAGTATCTGACAGACTGCAATTTGTGGAGTAGTGAAAGATAAATCCCTCATTTTGGAGTTAGTTGACCATTAGTTACAGTGTAGTCCCTGCCCTTAGCCCAGTGCCTTGACCCACTTAATTCCCAGCTCCACCCTCCAGCAGGATCCCACTTCACTTCTACCAAATGCCTTCAGAATTAATGTCCCATTGTCCGACCCATGACTTGACAACTAGTCAGAGAGATTTTTTTTCCTGTGTCCAGTGTCTCTTAAGTTTACTTGTACTGTCTCCAAAGGGAAGTTGATGTGTCCTGTAGAAGTCCTGTATAGATTGTGGTCTCGGCTTGGGCCCGCTGCTTCTGGCTCCCGCTTCTCCCTCTGTCTCTCGCTTGCTCCTCCCCAACCGGTTTAGGCTCCGCCTTGGGCCTTGTTACCTGGAGGCGTGTCAGAAGCTATTGTGGGAGTCCTCTGTGTTGCCTGGTCTCAGAGATAAAAAAAAAAAATCTAATCCAAAGAAGAGATCTATATTTGTTCCCATCCCAAAGAAGGGTTACCCAATAGAGTGTGGAAACTATAGAACAATATCGTTGATTTCACATGCAAACAAGATTCTACTGAAGATTATCCAGAAACGGCTGGAACAGCACATCATCACAGAACTGCCAGAAGTCCAGGCTGGGTTTAAAAGGGGTCATGGTACTAGGTATATTGTAGCTAATGTTACATGGATCTTAGCTGAAAGCAGGGAATACAAGAGGAATGTCTGTCTGTGTTTCATTGATTATGCAAAGCGTTTTACACTGTGGATCATAACAAACTGTGGCTGACTCTGAGAAGAATGGGAATCCCGGAACACTTAATCATGCTAATGCGAAACCTATACTTGTACCAAGAGGCAGTCGTCAGAACAGAGAAAGGAGACACTGCATGGTTCAAAATTGGGAAGGGTGTACACCAGGGATGTGTCCTGTCTCCATACCTTTTCAATCTGTATGCAGAACAGATTATCCGAGAGGCTGGGCTCTATGAGGAGAAGTGTGGTGTCAGGATTGGTGGAAGATTTATCAACAATCTGCCTTATGCAGATAACACAACCCTGCTTACTGAAACTGAGGAGAACCTCAAGCACTTGCTATAGAGGGTCAAGGACTGCAGCCTCCAATATGGATTGAAGCTCAATGTCAAGAAGACAAAAGTTCTCACCACTGGACCAATCAGTAGCATCAGGATGGATGGTGAAGAGATTGAGATTGTTCACAGCTTTAGTTTGCTTGGCTCCACCGTCAACACTCTCGGCACCAGTTGCCAAGAAATATTGCGATGGGAGAGTCTGCTGTTAGGGACCTCTCCAAAGTACTGAAGAGCAATGGTGTCTCTCTGGAAAATAAGCTGCATCTGATACAGGCCAGGGACTTTGATATCACTTGTTATGCATCAGAGATTTGGACAGTGACAAAGGATTATAGGAGAAATGATGCCTTTGAGCTGTGGTGCTGGAGAAGAGTATTGAATGTACCATGGACTGCTAGGAAAACAAACAAATTCATCTTGGAAAGGGTTAAACCGGGCAGCTCCCTGGAGGCAAGGATTCTGAGGCTCTGTCTAACATATTTGGACATGTTGTGAGTAGGGACTGGTCCTTGGAGAGGGACATCATGCTGGGAAGAGTGGAGGGACAGCGCAGGAGGGGAAGGCCTCCTATGAGGTGGATTGATTCAGTGACTGGGGTAATCGGGATGGGTGTGTCGGGGCTAGTGCTATTGGCACAGGACAGAGCAGAGTTTAGGGCTGTGGTACATAGGGTCGCTATGAGTCACAAGACTTGACGGCACATAACAGCAAACACCACCACCAATCCAAAGAACCACAGCCAAGACTGAAAGAGATGGGAATAGTTTAAGACTCAAAACAACTTTGGGAATGTCCTATTTCTAGGGCAGGAAGCAGGCTAAGCTTTGACTTCTTGTATACATTAACTCATCCATACAGGAACTCTGAATTTTTAGTTTAAACTGTACCCATATGGGAGTCAGGCAAGGGATGTTTCTGGGGTCTTTTTGTTGCATGTTACTGTTCTGACTAAGGGCAAATGCCAAGGCCTACCCGAGGATGTGACTAAAATTGTTGATGAGGCGATGGGTTTGACGGGTTTAGAATATTCTTTTAAAGGCACAACAATCATTTGTCTATTTGCTGTACTGAACAACTTGGAAATGCTGTGATGCTGAATGTCGTGTCCAAGACCATAATGGTTACCAATTATGTACAATGTTTGCATTAGCTTCCAGATTAATTCATGTTGGGAAGCAGCAGTGGCATCCACTTCCCAAACTAGATGCCTCTGGAAACTCTCTTATAAATAGATGTACACAAATGATGTTAATTATAAAACAGAGCTCAGGTCTTTTGTGCAAAGCTTACTCTGAGTCATATTTGACTCAACAACACTTAACCACTGCTAAATGAGACTAGTGCTGTTATATCTAGAGGAATATTATTCCACTTTGCACATCACTCTTTGTCAATGTGCTGTATGAGGTAACCTGGGTTTGCTGTGATGCTGAACTTTGTGCCATGGGGATATCAAATACCATAATGGTTTTCCATTGTGCACAGTGTTTGGTGGAGCTCCCAGTTGTAAAACAGGTTGGGAAGCAGAAGTGGCATCCACTTCCTAAACCACATGCCTCTGGAAACTCTATGAACTTGCAGAAACGGCAGCTATGGAAAGGCATCAGGTCTTTTGTTCATGAAGTTGCTATGGGTTGACCCCAACTCAATGGCAATCAACAACAGCAACGTATGGGATTATTTTTTCTTTTAATATAAAATTTTTATTTTATACTGATTTACTTACAAAGTTCATATACATTGTTTTTCAAACCTGATCTTTTCCACTTCCTTAACCTCGTCCCTCCCTCCACCCATCAAATTGTGTGACCCCATGATTACCCATCCTCACCCCTCTGCTTCCCCTTCCCCCCATATGGGCTTTTTTTTTTAGCTTCATGATAGTTGGGATGAGACCCTTTTTATTGAAGGATTTTTTCTCTTCTCTATTTTTAAATTATTATTATTCATTTCAATGAGCATTTACAGAGATTGTGGATTTCCATTCATTCATTATTGCACTTTTCTCCCCACCCACCCCACCCACACCCCCAGTTCGCTTTTTATGCTATTCTCTTGGGATGGGGAAATGTATGATCAGAAGAAGTGTATTGCAGCAGACAGTACTACTGTTCATAAATGTTTAGTGCTGCTTTCTATGAGAGGTTTTTACATATCTTTACCCTATTGAGTAGTTTCAATGACCCAGTGGTTAAGTGTTGTACTGCTAATCATAAGGTACATAGCTCAAACCCACTAGGTGCTCCAAGGGAGAGAGGTGACAGTCTGCTTCCGTAAGATTTATAGCCTTGAAATGTTCTCAAGTGGCTCTACTCTGTTCTCTAGTGTTGCTATGAATTAGAATCTACCCAATGGCAATTTCACCCCTGTTAAACTTGAAGTGTCCAAGTGACTTGCTCTTGTTAATGTAATATGAGTAAGAGGAAAAATGTTACTTCTAGGCAGCATCTCATCTTTAAGATCCAGTAAAGATCCAATAGGGAAACTAGCAGGTGAATTGTGAAGCTAAGTGTCAGTGATTAAGTCTAGATAGAGTAGAGCCTGCCATGATGAATGAAGTTGAAAGGCTGGGCACAGTCTTTGCCAGTGTAGAAGAAATTTTTGATGATGGAGTCTCTATCATTTGCAAATCCTGAATGAAATATGTTGAACAAAATCTCTTTGCCAACCTAAAGTGAACAAGTAAAACAATTGAGTGTGAAACTGATGCACTTTAAAGATTTTTTTTTTCTGAACTTGTATATCCAAACCTTTTAGCACTAACCTTTTACATAGGAGCTCTGGTAGAGAAATTTGTAGGGAGTTGCCCTATTAACCCAAAGACTATACTTCTCTGGCAGTTTAAATCCACCAACAAATCCACAGAGAAAGTTGATAATCTTCTGTGTTATTTGTAGTCTCTGAAAACTCACTGGTAAGTCAGCTATGATTCGATTCCAAATCAATGGCAATGGGGTGTTTGGGGTTTTAGAAAACACTCTCAATCTGTATACCATTGATTCTTAGGGCCTTATTTTTTGCCAGTACCTTCAGTTCAGCTTCAACTTCTTAAAAAATTGGCTCTTGTTCATATGGTGCTTTCTGAAATTTTTCAGTGTCAGCCAATTCTTTTTGGTACAGTGACTGTGTATTCCCTCCATCAGCTTCTTACCCCTAATCTCCTTCCATCTTCTTTTGATGCTTCCTGGGTCTTTCAACATATTACCATCCTTCAATATTGCAATTAGAGGCTTAAATTTTTCAGTTCTCTCAGCTTGAGAAATGCTAAACAAGTTCTTCCCCTTTTATTCTCCAATTCCAGCTCTCTGCACTTTCTATGATAATATTTTACTTTGTCTTCCCGAGCTTTGAAATCTTCTGTTCAGCTTTTTTACTTAAGCGTCTTTTGTTTTAACTTCTCGACACTACAGTGCTATTTTCAGAGTTTTTCCTGACGTCCATTTCATTTTTTCCTTCTCTTTTGTCTTCGTAATGACCTTTTGCTCTCTTCATGGATAAAACCTTGATGTCATCCCACAAGTCATCTGGCCTTTGATAATAGGTGTTCAATGCTTCAAACCTATTCTTAAGATGATTTTTCCATTCTGATGGGCTTTATCACATTTTGGTTCTCTTAGATTTATTTTAATTTCTTCAACCTCAGATTAAACTTGCATATGAGTAATTGACGATCTGTTCCATATCTGCCCCTGGCTTGGTTTTAACTCCTGATATTGAGCTTCTCCAATGATTCTGTCCACAGATGTTGTCAATCTGATGCCTATGCAGTCCATCAGGTGAGGTGCTTTTTTTAATCAACAAGCCATTTGCTAGCTTGAGCCTCCTATTTAAATCAAGTAAGACCCAGAAGTCAGCTGTGGGTTGTTGTTTTTTGTTTGTTTGTTTGGTTTGTTTTGTTTTGTTTTTTAAATCAAAAAGCCCATCACTGGCTTGTGCCTCCTATTTAGACCAGGTGAGACTTAGACATTGGACTATTTTTGATCAACAGGGCATTTTCTGGCTTAAACCTCCTATTTAAACAAAGTGAGAGCCAAAAGCTGGACTTTTAATTAATTTATTTATTTATGTATTTATTTATTTTACCAACATCCATTACGTGAAGCACCAGCCTCAAAAATTCAGCAGACTTCCTTCCATGTGACCTTAAAAACCTGCATTTGGAACATTACTTTAGCATGCCAGTATGAGCCTCAGTATCAACACTTTGACACTCTCCCAGGACCACATCCTGCCACATCTACGCAGACTTCAACTCTATCTGGTAACACCATATTAATATGCCTGATTTGCTATCAGAGGTACAACTGTAATTTGTCAGTTTGTTGTATTTGGGAAATTCATTATTCTAATTAGTACATCACTTTTTTGTCAGTTTTCTGTACTGAGGTAACTTGTGGGTTGTTGTGATGCTGAAAGCTATGCCACTTGTATGCCAAATGCCATAAGGGTCACCGATGGTTTAGTAGAGCTTCCAGATTAAGACAGATTCAGAAGCAGGATTGGCCACCCACTTCTTAAAAAGCAGACCTCTGAAAACCCTATGAACAGTAAAGAAACATGGATAACTGTTGTATTTGAGGAAGAGCTCAGATTGGAAGAAAATAAAAATGAGCAAAAATAGTGGCAAATATCCTTTAATAATTGGAACGTGGAATGTACAAAACTAGAAGTTGTTAATTGTTGTTAAGATAAAACATATTTACACTGTTGTTGTTAGGCGCCATCAAGTCAACTATGACTCCTAGCAACTTTATGAAAAATAGACCTAAACCTTGTCCTTGCCATCCTCATCAGTTCTGATATTCTCAAGCCCATTAGTAGGGTCACTGTGTCAGTCCATTTTGTAGAGGGTCTTTCTCCCTTTTTCTGACCCAAGCATGATATAATTTTCCAAGGACTGGCCCCGCCTGACAACATGCTCAAAGTGTGTGCTTTAAGGAGCACACTGGTTATATTTCCTCCAAGATACACTTGTTTGTTCTTTTGGCAGTCCATGTAATAGTCAGTACTCTTAGCCAACACCACAGTTCAAAGACATCAATTCTTCTCTAATCCTTATGTACACTATTGTCTTCCACTAAAAACTGCATGGATACAATAAGAAATTCAGGTCTTAATGACTCTGACTATTTGGCATGACCTAAGAGTTCATGGTCTCGATGTTTTAATTTTTTAACACAGAAAGAAAGCAATTTTAAATATTCATTTTAATTTTCTAATAAATTTAAGAGATGGAAGATTACCACAGACAAATTAGGTCAAAACTCTGTGACTATTTACTTTTGAAATGTGTTTGTTCCTCTTTAGGTTTGTCCAAGATAGGCCTGTGTTACACATTCACCTGAAACAAGACCCCTGGACTTCATTATCTTTATCGATGACAGAACCTTTGAACACTTTGCAATGATGCAGACATTACCAAGCAAAGTATACATGACTAGTTAATATTTCACTAATTTTTCTATTGTATCACCCAAAATTTGTTTCAGACGTTTACCATGAATCTATACACACAAAAGTTTGGCAGACAGCATTAAACACTAATGAGATGATACATCCACCATGTTCTTTGCCCTAGTGAAGATTGGTCTTTGTAACTAGGGAACAAAAGTGTTCAAAACTAAACTCTTGGTTTCATCATAGAAAACTACTCTTCTCTCTGCTTTCTCACACTCAGTAAAAGGATCAAGAATGACCCCATGCTCCAAGCCAAAATGGCTCCAGAAATCATCTTGATTTCTCCTTTGCTCACATTTCTTTTATCCAGTCCATCAGCAAGTGTGAATGATTCCAAGCCTCAAACACAAAATATTTCTTAAAGACAAACACTTATGTTTCTTGATTATCATTATAAATCTAAAGAGTAACTCTCATTGAACTTTAATAAGTTTAAGACATCTTCCAAATAAACTCATTGGGGACAATGAGATTGGCACAGGACAGAGCAGAGTTTAGAGCTGTTGTACATAGGGTCGCTATGAGTCGCATATGACTCGATGGCACATAACAACAACAAGTATTCTTTTATACTATCATTGTTTATTTTGCTGGTTTAAATTTTTTTAATTTGTTTCAGTTGTTTCTCTGAGCATCATAATTATCAATTTTTAATTATACTAATGCAATTTTAATTGTTATCTACTTGAGGAAGCTCTGATGGCCTAGGGAATTATGCTGCAAACCCACATATTGGTGCCTTTTCCATTTTGAATCCACAAATGGTTTTATAGAAGACAGACAGACAATCTCCTTCCATGCAATTTGCAGTCTCTGTAAACCCACTGGATGTTCAGCTATGAATAGATTTGATTCAATGGCAATGAGTTAATTTTTTTAGTTTATTTGGAAGTAAAAGGAAATAATGTCTTAAACTTATTAAATATTTTAGAAAACACTTTACAGATAGATAGTTAGAAAGGTGTATCTATCTATCTACAAATAATATGTCTACAGATATATGTATGTACATATATGTGTATATATTTATATTTCTTGAAAAAGAGAGAGGGGGGAGAGAGATAGAAATTTTAAACCAAGTGTGTTGATGTTGTTAGGTGCCATCAATCAAATTGAGAGTGACTGATAGCAACCCTTTGAAGAGCCAGCCTAAAGCCTGCTCTATCCTGTACCGTCCTCATCATCTCTGATATATTAGAGTCCATTCCTGACGTTACAATGTCAATCTATCTCTTCAGGGTCTTCCTCTCCTTCACTACCTTCATTTTTTCTAAGCATAATGTCCCTTTCTGAGGAATAGCCTTGGCTAGCAATGTGTCCAAAGAATGTAAAATGAATCTTTGTCATCCTTGCCTCCCAGAAGCACTGTGACTACCCCCTTTCCAAGACATATCTGTTTGTTCTTTAGGTTATCTTCTCTAGCACCATAACTCAAAAGGCATCAACTCTTCTTCTGTCATCTTTAGTCATTGTCCAGTTCTGTGATGCATAGCAGGTGATTGAGATGACCATGGCTTGAATCAGGCTCACTTTAGTCCTCACACTGACATCATTCTTTTCACATTTTGGAGAATTACCTCACAGGAGATACACAGATAGATATAAATGCTCAACCAAGTGTGATAAACACAAATATTTGAGAAATCTGAATATATGGGAATTGTGATATATTTAAAACTTTTTAGTAAAACTGCAATTATGTGAAGTTGAAAATCTTAAAAAAATGTTGTTGTTGTTATTGTTGTTATGTGCCATCGAGTCATATGCGACTCATAGCGACCCTATGTACAAGAGCCCTAAATGCCGTTCTGTCCTGTGCTAACCTCGCTCTCTCAAACACATTCATTCCCCCCACTTTCCTCACAAAATTGATCCATCTCATCAAGGGTCTTCCTGTCCTGTGCTCTCCCTCCACTTTCCCAAACATGATGTCCCCCTCCAAGGACCAGTCCCTCCTTGCAACATGTCCAAAGTATGTCAGACAAAGCTCCAGAATCCTTGACTCCAAGGAGCATTTCTGGCTTCACCCTCTCCAGGACAAACCTGTTTGTTCTCCTAGCAGTTCATGGTATATTCAACACTCTTCTCCAGCACCACAACTCAAAGGGATCAATTCTCTTTCTATCATCCCTATTCACTGTCCAACTCTCCGATGCATAGCACATAATTGCAAAGACTATAGCCTGGATCAGGCGCACCTTAGTCTCCAGCCTGACATCGTTGCACTTCAATACTCTTGAGAGTTGCCTCACAGCTGACTTTCCCAATGCAATTCATCTCCTGATTTCCTGGCTGCTGTTACCAAGAGTGTTGACTGTGGAACCAAGTAAACTAAAACTGTTAACTATCTCAATCTCTTCACCATTCATACTGATGCTGCCAGTTGGCCCAGTGGTGAGAGTCTTTGTTTTCTTGATACTGAGCTTCAATCCATATTGAAGACTGCAATCCTTGACCTTCTGCAGCAAGCGCTTCAGGTCCTCCTCAGTTTCAGCGAGCAGGGTTGTGTCATCTGCATAATGGAGGTTGTTGATGATTCTTCCACCAATCCTGATGCCACATTCCTCCTTGTACAGCCCAGCGTCTCTGATGATCTGTTCTGCATACGGATTGAAAAGGTGTGGAGATAGGATGCATCCCTGATGGACCCCTTTCTTGATTTTGAACCATCCAGTGTCTCCCTACTCTGTTCTGATGACTGCCTCTTGGTCCAAGTATAGGTTTCTCATTAGCACAATCAAATGTTCTGGGATTCCCATTCTTCTCAGAGTCAGCCATAGTTTGTTGTGATCCACACAGTCAAAAGCCTTTGCATAGTCAATGACGCACAGATAAACATTCTTCTGGTATTCTCTGCTCTCTGTCAAGATCCATATTACATTAGCTATAATATCCCTAGTACCACTACCTCTTCTAAATCCAGCCTACACATCTGGCAGTTCTCTATTGACATATTGTTCCAAACGTTTTTGGATAATTTTTAGCAGAATCTTGCTTGCATGTGATATCAATGATATTGTTCGATAATTTCCACACTCTGCTGGGTCACCTTTCTTTGGAATGAGAACAAATATCAATCTCTTCCAATCAGTTGGCCAGCTGGCTGTCCTCCAGATTTCCTGGCACAACTTAGTGAGCACATCCAGGGCAGCATCTGTTTGTTGAAATAAATCAATTGGTATGCTGTCAACTCCTGGAGCCTTGTTCTTTGCCAATTCCTTCAGAGCAACTTGAACTTCCTCCTTCATCACTATGCGCTCTTGTTCATATGTTATTTCATGAAATTCCTCTGTGTCTAGAAAACATATTTTTAACACAAAAGAAGGTATTGATGGAGAAACAGAAGAATGACAATTACAAAGACACACAGAAAGCAAATAAAATTACCTTATGTTCACTTGCATTAAACAAAAATAAATTTGGTATCTCTATTGGGATTGTTTTGTACATATAGATTGCTTTTGATAGGATTGTAATTTTCATAATATTTAGTCTTCCTATCCATGAGCAAGGCACATTTTTCCATTTACTTAAGTCTTTTGTTGTGTCTCACAGAAATATTCTATAGTTTTTTCAGGTCTTTTGCATCTCTAGTTAGATTCAGTCCCAATTATCTCAATTTGTGGTGGGCTATTGTTAATGGTATTGCTTTTTTGGTTTCCTTATCTGAGTTTTCTATTTTACTGTAGAGGAATCCCACTGATATTTGGATATTGATATTGAAACCTGTCAGTCTATGAAATTGCTCTATTAGCTCTAACATGGTTTTATTGTTGAACCCTTGGGTTTTTCTGTGTATACTATCATATCATCCACATATTGTGATAGTTTAATCATCTCTTTGCCAATGCAGTTTGTCTTTTTTGTTGTTGTATTGCCCTAGCAATACAATACAATACAATACAATACAATACAATACAATATTGGATAGAAGTGCTGACAGTAGGCATCCTTGTCAGGTCCCTGTTCTCAAGAAAAATGCTTTTAGTCTTTCTCCATTGAGAATGATATTTGGCTCTTGGTTTTGTATTTGTACTTTTCACTATTTTGAGGAAATTCCCTTCTATTCCAATTATCCTGAGTGTCTTTATCAGGAATTTTTATCCAAAATTTAGATTTTTTCAAATGTATTTTCTGCATCAATTGCTAAGATGATATGGGTTTTGTTATTTTCTTTGTTAAAATGATGAATTATGTTTATTTTTTTTCTTATGTTGAACCATCCTTGCATACTTCTTATGAATCCTGTTTGGTCATGATGAATTAATATTTTTTTAAATGTGCTTTTGGATTCTATTGGCTAGGATTTTGTTAAGGATTTTTGCACCTATATTCATGAGAGATATTGGTATGTAGTTTTCTTTCTTGGTAATATTTTTGCCTGGTTTTGGTATTAGAGTTATGTTTGCTTCATAGAATGACTCTGAGAGGATTCCATCTTTTTCTATTTTTTAAAATTATTTATGTAGAATTAGTGATAGAGAGTCTCTTAATATTTGGTAGAATTCAGCTGTGAAGCCATCTGGTCCAGGATTTTCCTGATGGAGAAGTCTTTTTATGACCTGTTCAATTAATTTTTTTGTGATGGATCTGTTCAAGTGTTCTACATCTGTCCATGGAAAGACTGCTCAAAATTACTGGCAATTAGTGAGATGCAAATCAAAACCACAATGATATACCATCTTACCCCAGTAGCTGTGACAAAATTTAGCAGGGCAGTAAGCAATGTTGGAGAGGATGTGGAGAGGTAAGAACACTCATACACTGTTGGTAGAATTTTAAAATGGTACAACCACTCTGGAAGTTAGTTTGGCATTTCCTAAGAACATTGAACATAGGAGGAATTCCATGTGACCCAGCTGTCCCACTACTAGAACAATGCCCCAAGTAAATTAGAACTAAGACGCAAATGGAGATCTGTGCACCAATGTTCATAGCAGCATCATTCACCATCACAAGATCATGGGAACAGCCCAAATGTCCAATGGAATGGATTGAGAAATTGTGGTATATTCACACAATGGAATACTAAGTAGCACTCAGGGGCAAAGATTTTTAAAAATACTACCTAACTTGGGAGAGACTAGAGAACAATATGCTGAGTGAACAAACTCAGTTTCATAAGGACAAATACGGTGTTAAGACCATTATTTTAAAAATAGAAGGATAACTGGTAAAACATGTATGCAGACCCAAGGAGGGTAGGGATGGGAACAAAAGGGTGAGGAAGGGTAGGGGTGAAACCACAGTGCTGTACAGTTTGGTGAATGGAGAGAGGGGGAAGGAAATGGGAAGGATCCAGTGGGGAACTGAAGAGATTGGGTAATAATGGGCAAGGTTTAATGGTGATTGATTTTATAAAACATAATATATGGAAATGATTGTATGAAACACAATATGAATATGAACAGTAGTGTGGAGCACAATGTATATGAACTTTATGAACAAACCAATAGAAAATTTAAAAAAGAGGGGAAGAAAAATATAAATGAATTGAGCTTCCTAACTAAAAGACAGATATTATGAATATTTTTTATTGTTGTTATTGTTATGCGCTGTCGAGTCACATATGACTCATAGTGACCCTATGTACAACAGCCCTAAACTCTGCTCTGTCCTGTGCCAATCGCACTGTCTCTGACACTCCCATCCCAATTATCCCAGTCACTGAATCAATCCACCTCATAGAGGGCCTTCCCCTCCTGCGCCGTCCCTCCTCCCTACCAAGCATGATGTCCTTCTCCAAGGACCTGTCTCTCCTCACAACATGTCCAAAGTATGTTATATGGAGCCTCAGATTCCTTGCCTCCAAGGAACCACCCGGTTTAACCCTTTCCAGGACAAATCTGTTTGTTTTCCTAGCAGTCCATGGTACTCTCAGTACTCTTCTCCAGCACCACAGCTCATTCTCCTTCTCTCCTCCTTGGTCATTGTCCAACTCTCTGATGCATAACAAGTGATTGTGAAGACCATGGCCTGTATCAAACACACCTTATTATTAATAATTTTAATGAAAGTTTACAGAGACTTTGGATTTCCAGTCAGTCATTGTTGCACTTTTCTCCCTGCCCACCCCTCCCCCACAGTTTGCTCTTTTCTTTGAAAAGTAGAAGAAAAATTCTTTCATTGTTATACAGTTCCTCCCCCTAAGTCCAGTTCACAATGCAACCTTTGTTCTGGACTCCTGTCATGACAAGACCTAATCATATATCCATTTTAAACAGTTCTCTCTCTCATCTGTTTCAATGCAATATACATTATTTATCCCGACTTTCTCAGCCTCCTCTCAACCCCGATGTCAGTCTTATTTTACAACAGTGGCACTATTCAGTATTTGTCCTGTTGTGACTGAGATATTTCACTCAGCATAATGTCCTCCATGGTCACCTATTTTATATAATATTTCATGAGTTCCTCATTTTTCAATGCAGCGTATTATTCCATTGTGTGAATATACCAGATATTCTCTATCCATTCATTTGTTAATGGGCACTTAGGTTGTTTCCAACTCTTTGCTACTGTAAACAAAGCTGTGATAAACATGGGTGTGCATATATCTGCTTGGGTGGCGGTTAGACACTTCACCAAAGAAGACATTTTCAGATGGCAAGCACTCACATGAAGAAATGTTCAAAATCCCTAGCTCTAAGAATGGTGCAAATCAAAACAACTATAAGATATCATCTCACCTCAGTAAGAACAGCAAAATTTAACAGAACAGCAAGCAACAAATGCTGGCGAGGTTGTGGAAAAATTGGAACCCTGATTCACTGTTGGTAAGAGTAATAAAATGGTACAACCACTATGAAAGACAGTATAGCACTTTCTCAAAAAGTTGCAAATAGAAATACAATTTGACCCAGTAGTACCACTACTGTGAATATACCCCAAAGAAACCATAACCACCACCCAAGATATTGTTAATATTTTTTTTAAAAAGAAAGAACCCATAATTAAAACTCTATACTGGTAAATAATCTTTGGGATTTTGGAATATTCTGCCTGGTAAAATGTTTTTATATGACTGAACTCTTGGCTGCACTATACCCATCGGTTAAGTTTATCCCAGGGTTCACACCTATTTTTGCTCTGCGTGGAAGGTTTGAATCTGAGTAGCTAAGGTCATTCATGCAGGCAATGGACGCTAAGGCGCAAGAGAGTTTGCATGTGTTGTCACATGGTGTTTCTGAGAAAGAAAATGAAGGGCCTCACTTGGTAATTCTACTGGGAAGGGATATTTGGAAGCTCATACCTGATTTCCTGCACTTCACTCTATGCGCTTTTTCTCTTTACTGGTTTTCATATAAATCTTTTCATTGCAATAAATTATGACTGTGATGTGAGTCCTTCTAGCAAAATATTGAGCCCAAGGGTCATTCTGAGGACCTCTGACAGCCCCTCTAAGGAGTATGTAACTTTTAAAATTTTTCCAAAAATTTCAGAATAGATATTTCTTTAGGGAGTTCTGGTGACCTAGTGGTAAGAAGCTGCACTGCAATCCTGAACGCCTGTGTTTTGAATCCACCAAGTGATTCGCGAGAAAAGGATGGACAATTATCTCCCATGCAATTAGCTGCCTCTTGAAAATCCTCTAGAGGGTCAGCTAAGAGTAGTTTCCAACCTGATGGCACACAATAACCGCCTATTTATTTAATATTTAAAGTATTTACTTCATAGTGTATATTTTATCTTTTTTTTTTCAACTATAGAATTTTTTTTTGTCTTTTTCTCATCTAGATCTGGTGTCCTATAGTCGTGAAGGCGTTTTCAGTTAACCAAAAGGTACATGGTTTGAATCCACCAGTTGCTCTGTGGAAAATTGATGGGCAATCTCCTCTTTGGCAATTTACAGCTGAAAACCCAGTGGAGGGTCAACTATGAGTTAATTCCAGTTTGAAGGCAGTGAGTGGTTAATCTCTTTATTGATATTTTATTTCTTAAAATATGCTTGTTTTCCTTTCATTTAGTCCTTTAGGCACATTTAAAATAATTTAAGTACCTAATTTGAAGTCTTTCTCAGGGACCTGACCTTATAATTTCACTGTTTTATAACTTTAACTGTAACTGTTTTATCCTTGCTCTACCCTCCCTTTTCCTTCATCCTGTGGTACATATGCTGATCTCTGTTCCTTCTCCTTCCCCATCTGTCCTTGCCAAACTTTCACAATTGTTTCTATTTGTGTATAAACTTTTGTTTAGCATCTTTTTGTTGTTGTTTTTTCCTTCCCCGTCCTCATTCAGGTTTGCAGATTGTTCCAGATTGTTAATTGCAATGTATACAATGTCTGATAATCCATTCATTTCAGATTGAGCTTTCCTTCAACTATTCCAAGACATTATTTATTATCTAGCCATTTCCCCCCTTCTCTCCTTAAAGCTCCCTCAACCATCCTATTTTTATAACAGTGGTCTTATGTAGTATTTGTCCTTTTGAGACTGATTTATTTCATTCAGTATGTCCTCTAGAATAATCCATGCTACACAGTGTTCCATGAGTTCTTAATTTTTTCAATGCTGCGTAATACTTCATTGTGTGAATGTACCAGTTTCTCTAGTTATTTGTTTGTTGATGGACACCTGAGCTACTTCCATCTCTTTACTATTGTGAATAATGCTGCAGTAAACATTGTTGTGCCTACATCTATTTGTGTTGCTGCTCAGATTTCTTTAGGTTATATTCTAGGATCAAACGGTATTTGTATTTCCAAGTATTATGAGGAACTATGTCCGACAGCCTTCTATAGTGGTGGTATCATTTTACCTTCCCACTAGTAGTACATAAGAGTTTCAACCTCTCCCCATGCTTGCCAACATTAGCTGTTTACTGTGAGGAATTTAATTGCTTTCTTTCTTTTGTATGAACCATATTTTCTTGTTTCTTTGTACATCTCATAAAGTTTCTGGTTAAAAATACAACATTTAAAAGAATATAACAATAATAATAAGCTCTGGGATTAAAAGTCTCCCTTTCCCCCACAATTTATTATTGTTTTTGTTGTTGGTTTATTTTGCAACTTCTTCTGAACTAATTCTATAAAATCTGCATTGTCACCAAGGTTTTGCTCAGTTTCCTGATGTTGTTACATGCCTTTGAGTAGATGCCAACTTATAATGACCCTGTGCACGCCAGAGCAGAACACCACGCGCCCCTGCACCATCCTCACAGCTGCTGCTTCCACTGTTACTAGCACTCTGTCAGTCAGTCCCATTGAAGGCTTGGTTAGCTTAATGGTCAACTAATTGACACAGAAATGTAAATGCCTGTAAGCAATTTTTACCATTTTGCCATTTCTACCATTGTAACTCAATCTTTACCAAAGGACACTGTGTTTGAAGGGGTATTCAGCAATCAACCAGGTGGTTCAGAATTCCTTAGCTTCCCCTCTTGCATTTCCAGAGCTTCCATGTCAACCTGAAATGAGAAATCTTTACTCTCCCAGGGCTTGCTGGTTTTGTTGTAGGTGGTTTGCTTTGTCACTTGTGGCCTCTGAAGTTTCTGTTCATTCAGCTGTGTGGTCAGCCAATATAGCTGGACAAAGATTTCCTTCAATGCTGTAAAACGATGTGTTGCATTAGGGACATGTTCTGTCAAGGGCCTCCTCAGTGTTAAATATGACTGCTTAAAGACTTAGATGCATCTAATCCAAGCCATGGTATTTCCAATTGTTTCCTATATATGATGAAAGTTGAAATCTGCCCTGAAGGAAGTGCAACCAGAGTGATCCTTAGAGGAAATGGTGGTGAAACTTTGTCTCATTTGGGGCATATTTTCATAAAGAACCAGTCCTTGGAAAGAAACATGATTCTGAGAAAGGTAGAGGTTTGTGATGAGTCAGTCAAAGAGAAAACGACCCTCAGTGACTTGAACATGATCTTGAGGATGGTATAGGAAAAGGCAAGGTTCAGATCTGTTTCAGGGTCACTGTACGTCATAGTTGGCTGTATGACACCTAACAACAATGCGTCTCTGTGGTTTTAACTAAGAGGCTCTGTGTGCATGTTAAGATACTTCTCAACTCTCAGCTGGAGAGCTGAAAACTCTGTGTTAGCCTTCCCTTTCTGCTTGCCCAAAGCCTCAACATCAGTCTGAACTAAGAGGTGAGGGCATCTTCCCTGAGCATGCACTCAGCCCTGAGTACGGCATGATCTTCTAGATACAAGAAAATGTTGGAAAGTCCTTATGGGCATCTCATTCTCTAAACCTTTCCTTGTAAGCTTTTTGTTAGTCTATTTATTTGCTCAATTGTTGGTCATTGCCTCAGATAGCCATAAAAATAATCAATTGTTTCTGAAAAAACACCATTGGGGTGAAAAGGTTTTTGTACTGAGTAATCTCTGAGTCAAATCAAATAAAGACAACCTTGTAAACGAGGTCATCCTTTGAACCACCAGACAGACAAAGATAACAGTGCTCAAAGTAAAAGTGAAGCTTTGAAGAAGTTCCAACCCCATCCTGTTCCCCCCATGATGGCCAGATTGCTGGTTTTTCACTATGATTGCAATCTGTTGATTTATAAACCTACAGGAGAGAGAGAGAGAGAGAGAGAGAGAGAGAGAGAGAGAGAGAGAGAGAGAAGTTAAAATGCCATGAAGCTTGTTATTTTAATGAACATTTTTCTTGAAAAACAAAACAAGAACCTTTTCCATTTTATACAAGTATTCTGTTAATTTCCAGATTATTGAAAATATTGATTCTAACCATTTTTTCCAGTTTTCTCATGCCTTTTAAGGAGGAGAGAAATTTTAAAGTTCTTCACTTGGCCATTTTCACTGATGTAGAGGGATTTTTAAGTGTAAATTGGATTTTAAATGTAAATGTCTCTACTTCCAATGTTTCTCCTAACTATAAAATCCAAATTTTATCAAAAGTTAAAAAGAATCCTTTTCTGCATTTCCAGGGTCATTTTTAATCTTAATCCCCCCTCACGCAATATGCTACATTTTAAACTTCTCCATCTTCTAGCCATTGAAATACTAACACAACTGTTTATACCAAGAAGAGTATTCTTTCACTCATGTAACAGTTTCTGACCATTCTGTGACCTCTTCCCACTTATTTTTAATTGCTCTGTTGGCCTTATTTTCACCTCAGATCCAGTTACATCAGAAAAGAGCTCATTCATCTTCCTCAGGGGTCATTCTCTCATAAACTCTGCTGGACCAGAGAGGCCTCAAGCCTACCTTGGAAGATGTAGTATGTTCGGATTTTCCTGACTTAAATTCCAGTGGAAGAACCTAGACTAAAATTAAGGAATCCAGTGTTTGGTGGCCTAGTGGATCACCAAAGGAATTGCTCTACCAACAGAAAGGCAGGCAGTTCAAAACCGCCAGCTGCTCTGGGGTAGAAAGTTGGGCAATATCTTTCCATGCATTTACCGTCTCTGAAAAGCTATTGAGAGGTCACAGGTGGGTTGGTTCCTGATGGACTGCATATAATGACATACATCTAAAGGAAAAACATTAAAACAGTCAAGCTCCTAATAACTGTTGGGAGGGGGCTTTTTTAAAAGTTGCCAGAGAAGGAAGGATACATGGATGCTGGACAGAAACGGTAATGCTTGGCTTCATATTAGATCTAGTCTCCTCATACTACCTTTGAGTCTGTGTTCATACTATCACTGACAAGATGGCTCTGACATCCACCAGCTCCCAATTGCTCTTGAAATTTTAGCTTACATGGGATTTTTGGTTTTATGGGTTTTTTTCCAGACGCCTGTTCTGACCATTTAATCTAAGTAGCTTATTTATAGGTCTGTTTTGACCATTTAATCTTAAGTAGTACTTATAATCTAAGTAGCTCTTTTTTTTCTCTATTACAACAGTTTTTGACTTTTGTAACTTTTACTGATAAGATTAATTTACTCAGCAAATAGTTAGCATCAACCAATTCCCAGACAGCTAAATTCCAGATAGTATTCTAGACTTACTGGTGTAGCAAAATAACATATGGTGTACAATTAATAAAGGCAATAGGCAAGTTCCTTTTAGTACAGGTCAGGTTTTATATTCATTTGCATCCCTCCCCCCGCAAAAAAAAGTGCAATGGAATCTTTTCCAAAGTGTTTATCTAGCTTGATCACTATCTAGGCTGTTTAACTGTTTTTATTTTTTCATTTAAAAATGAAATGTGAAACTCATTATTATTAGGTCATTGTGAATGATGGAGTAACTAATTCATGGCACTATATTCCTCTTTTAACACAAAATTATTATCCCATCAGCAATGACTAGTTTGTCACATTCATGTAAGTGGCAAGGGCAATGCTATTTACCTCTTCCTGAACATCCATGTTTAGATAACATGACATTATCAGCCAATGGAACATGGAGGAAAGGATAAAATCCATGCCTGACTCTTAAAAACATCCCACAAGACCTTCCAGCTCTCATTTCCTTTCCTGAAGCATGACTGGTATCATGTCTTTTAGGTCATATAACCAACAAGATGAAAGAAGTCTTCCCTAATTGCACTGGATTATATTAGCGAGCAGTAAATTTTAATTTTGGTAAGCCATTAAAGGTACTGTGGGAGCATTACTTGTAATTTGAATTTACAAGGACGGGAAGACTCCAGAGGAGATGGATTGGTACAGTAACTGGGGCAATGAGGTTGGTATGTCAGAATCAGTAAGACTGGTTCAGGACAGGGGAATACACATATTGTACACAGGGGAGGGTACATAGGGTTGCTGTGAGTCACAGGTGACTCGACATCACCTAACAACAACAACAAAAACAAATTAAAATCTACCCTTTCAGGGCATGAATTTTCATGGATAGAACAAAAAAGATTCAAGCACTTTTTTTCACCTCCATGTATGTATCTCATGTTTGTCACTACTGATTTACACTCTGTGCATCATTTCACCCCACTGCAAACTGAAATTAGAAATGATTTTATCATTGTATGCCAATGATGTGCATAATCCAGCAGTCCTTTGATGAAGACATTTTGCTGATGTCTCCTTCAGTTTCCTGCCTCACACTCCCACAGCATCTCCTAACTTCTCAGCTTTCTCTGGAGTACCCAGAGATTTGGCTCAGTCTAGTCACAGCCACAGCCACACAGGGAAGTAAGGATCCCTGGAGCAAGCCCGGCCTGCCTGCCAGGTTTCTGGGTCAATGTGTGAATCTCTAACTCTCCTGTCACTTGGAGAGAGAATTTGGATGTGTGCTGTATGTGGTCCATTAGAGGAGCTCCCTGGACGGACTGCTCAGTAGGAAGGAGTCCCATTTTCTTGTTCCCAGTACATTTACAACTTCAAGGAACATAATGGCAAGAACTGTTTTCTTGAAAAAGATTAAGAACAACAGATAAATCTTCAAGAAATTTTTTATATCTGTCTAATCTATCTATCATCTATCTATCTATCATCTATCTATCTATCTATCTATCATCTATCTATCTATCTATCTATCTATCTATCTATCTATCTATCTATCTATCTATCATCTCCCTGTATTAGTTTTTAAGACCAGAGGGGCTTAGGGGTTACAATGTTAGAGACATGGAAGTATTGCACAACATTAACAAGAAATCTTTTTTGAATTTTGGAAGCAAATATAAAAAGTATTTGTGTGACCTGTTGACCATCAAGGAGTCATGATATTGCAGGGGTTGAAGATGCAGCTGTTAACCGGTGGTTTGAACCTATCTATTGTTCCCTGGGAGGAAGACATGGTAGTCTGCTTCCATAAAGATGCATAGCCATGGTCCTGCAGGGAACTTTTACTTTGACCTACAGGATTGTTATAAACTGAAATTAACTTGCAAATGCGGGCTAGGTTGACTTGACCAATGAACTGATTAAACAAGGATCTAACCGAGAATAAAAGGTGGTTTTCTAGATGGTGCAGTATGCAATAAAAACTGCATGATGACCAATGCTGACTCAACAGTGTACAGGATGCATGAAGTAGACCAACTTGGTATGAAGAAACTCTGTTAAGACTTGAAAGCAGTCACAGCAGGAGTGTGTGGTACTTAGGAGCACAGTCATTTCACCATTAGCAGGTTAACTATTTTCTTTTAGACAAATAGCTAAATATCTGATGATAAGAGTTTGGTGGACATACAACTTGCATTGCCCTTCATGAACTGGAGTTACCAGGTCCACAATCCATAAAACTAGATTTGCCTTAAAACACTCTAAAAATGGTATATAAAGTTATAGATTTCCCAGGCTATAAGGATAGGATTATTTAAATGAGTTGCTAACTTGGACCACTAAAATACAGAGACTTATATATTTAAAGGAATAACAATAAAACCTGTAAAACAAACCCACTACCATCAAGTGGATTCCCAACTCACAGTGACCCTGCGTTGAATTTTCCAGGATTTAAATCTTTAGGGGTGGAGCCTGTCCATCTTCCTCCTACAGAGTGGCTGGTGAATTTGAACCACTGACCTTTTGGTTAGGAGTTCAACACATTATACATCATGCAACTAGTGCTTCTTTGTATACTTACAGAAATAGCTTAATAAAATTTGTGGAAGAAGGAATCTGATTTTAGCAAAAACAACATTCTTACTAAACAGCAGGCGATCAGTTAGCCAAATTGAACTTCACCAGACATTATGCTTCATTAATAATATTTATTTTAAAGACCACTTTTTATTTTTACAAATATAAATTCATTGGTGTTTTACAAAATGTCAAAAATGCTTTGAGTACCAAAAAAATACATTAATAAAATGAAAGCTATGCCGTATTATGTGGTACATACTTAATACTGTCAACATGCACATCATGTACTTGAAAAGCTCATGCATTATTAGAAGAGGAAAAGAAATATAATGGCTATATTGTGTGATTACAAGTTCATGGCTTCAGTCAGTTTTCTTTCTTCAGGGATGCCATTTACCTGTAACATGTAAAGATGAACACAGGCACAAGTTAGTCAAGGTAGGTACACTAAAAGGTTTAGAGCAAAACAAATTATAGCAAGGGGAAATTTTCTCCCTGCTTCACATAATTTAAAATAATTATTTTGCATTCTTTCTCTGCATTTAGTTTACTGAAAGAGAAAAGAAAAAAAAAATAAATGAGTCCTTTCCTTCTTGGACCAGAGCCATGATGTTTTGTATCTCTCAAAAGGAATGGCCTGAAAATTCCTCCCACAATAAACAAAAAGAATGAGCTAGACTGCAGGATGTATGACCGTACCTTTTAATCAAGGCTTTTTAGAAAACATCACGTGGGTTAGAAGGACAGAGAAAATGAGAAAAACCTTCAGGGGCATCGAACCTAATGGCTTGGGCCCAAGCCAAAAGGCAGGGCTTTTGTCAACTAGTAACTGCTCTATTATCCCAGCTAATGGTTAGGGTCCAGGATGGCAGCAGGACAGCTAGTCCATTTTTTAAATTTTTAATGAGAACTGAAAAGAAAGCAACTAACTATATGAAACAGAAACTGCAAAATTTACTCTGTCTGAGGAATCCAACATAGTTACAAATGAAATGATGAGATATCTAAGAGATAAGCCCTGTGCTGAAGTGAATATCGTAAAGGACTCTGTGACACTGGACTCGTGCTTTGAGGTACTAGGGTAAAAACAAGTAATTATTTCATATAATCAGGCACAAATGTAGCTGCTTCTTTGTGAGATGAGAGTAACCAATGTGGAGGAACACAAAAGCTGTTGTACCATGAAAATCTATTAACACTGAATCTACACATTTACAGAAGACTAATAACTCTGAAATAGAGAAACAAATTTCACTTTTTCTTTCCATTTAAATGGACAGAAAGGATGTAATCATGCATTTAGCTCTTCTCTCCAGGTGGCAAAGTTTTATTTAGTTTTAAATTTGTCAGAGGCAGAAACACAAAACTCTATTACAATTATACAAAATTTGCTAAACTGAACTCTTTTATGTACTTAAAACAGAGAACTCACCCCCTTCTCCACCAAACAAACATCTAAAAAGCAAAAGGAAAAACAACAGGAGGAGATACTATACTCTTATTCATAATGTGTTCCAAACTGCAGAAAAAAGTAAGCGAAGAGGATAATAGGCTATCATGTTCATTGAAAAGGAAATCAGTCTTTTTGAATATAAGCAAGATGCCTGCACTCCAAAATCTGTTTTTGAAAAATAATCCTGAAAATTTTATTGAGCAACTTAAATCACCACCACTTCCCCCAAGGAAGTTTTGGCTCTTTGTATTTGCTCAGCACAAATTGTCCTTGTATTTGGAAATGCTCCCTACTACTAAAAGGTGGCATGCTACCAAGTCTACTTACTCAAAATCTATGCAAGTAGAAAGTAAACCTTTCTATCTAAGTTTCCTTATCTCCCTATTGATGCAAAATCTGGAATTTTAAAAACACTCAAAAAGAAAATTTGCTATTTTTATAGAAATTATCTTCCTTCTATTCACTCCTTACCTGAAATAATTAAGAATGAGAAGAAAGAAATCTTAGGAGGGATGGAAATCTCTAAGGGTAATGAGGATCATGTCGTGGCATTTCCATTGTAGAAATGTGCTCGAATCCTTTCCTCTTACAAAATAGTAGTAGAGCTGGGATTGATTGATTTCTGTTTTTGCTTTGCAGGTAATACATGCATACAATAAAGATTGTTCCTTCAGCAATCTCTTGAATGCTTACAAAGCAACACCATCACAACAGTCTTGTTGAAACATTAAATGTTAACCACCTTTGTTTGCACTGTTAGCATACCACTTGTTTTCATTAAATGCTAACCACCAAAACTGTGGAGAAAAATTCTGATTAACTGTCATCTTGTAATTAAAATTTGATGAACAACTTCCATATACTTGCCTCAAATCTTTGAAAAGTTGTCAAACGAAAATCTCCTTAAATTCCAGAAAGCAGTAACAGAGAAGATAATTTTTTCAATGAAGCAGCTGATAAATATACATATGTGCCTAAAGTTTTAAGAGACTCATTTAATGGCATCTCTACTACAATGCTACCATTCATACTCGGAATTCCTCACCCACCTTACATTCTCAAAACTCCTCTTTCTTTTGCCACAAGAGCTACAAAGGCATTACTGGTTGCCTGGCAATTAGAACTAAGAATCAACCCCTAATTAGAAGACAATCATGAATAAGTTATCTACTCAGTACAAAGCTGAATGAAATAATTGGCTGTGGAAAATTTTAGGGACACTTGAAAGACATAAACTTAAAGAAAGCATGTCTTAGGGAAATAGAATAGTCCATGGAGAACTGTCCACCATCTTCTTGTCACTGGTCATGTTATAACAGCTTTTTAAAAGGGGCTTTAAAAGCAGACCAACCATTCCTCATTTATCCCCCCGAAGCCTTAGTGATTAGCCACAATGGTTTCCTTTTGTAAGAGTCAGTTTCAAGCTGCTCACTTGCTGAGACAAATCCTAGATGCATCCAAGCTAAGAATCTTTCATACCAACGGGAAGAATAGAGAGCTTCGTGGAAGGAAGGAGATTTTATTCAATCTTTCTTAATTAGACAGGACCTCCATGGATGTTTTTCCTCTAAGATTGTTTACCTTGTGTTTATCACTCTGGTGCCAAACTACACAAAAATCCAAACCATTCTCCCTCAGTTCTAGCTCTGATTAAGGAATGACACAACTGTTTTGCCCTAGTTGGTGAAGCTAAAGCTTAGTAATTTCTATATTACTCTAGTTATCTTTTTAACTTATTTGCTTTATCCATAAACATAAATTTACTGTTTTTAGTACTTACCTGCAGTCTGCTGTTGGGGAATCTGAGTCTGATGTGGCAAGTTCCTAGAAATGATTAACATTTCTCAATAAAACAATGTTTATTTATATACACATGAAAATAAGGAGACATTAGAATAAATGTTTTATAGTTCAAAAGGACCCTGGACATTGTCAAATCTTGCATAACTATGGGCCCTACTATAAGTTCATGGATGAGAAAAATGAAGTCTAAAGAGTATAAATAATATTTCATTATTTATACCAAGTTTTTATTACATGCTATACTTAAAGTCAAGTTTAACTTAGCATTAAAAGAAGTTTAAGAAGCATCAGTTGCTTCCTATATATCTGAAAGTTGGGCGATGAACAAAGATGACAGAAGAAAGAGCTGAAGCCTTTGACCTGTGATGCGGAGATGAGAACAGTGTATCTTAAGGACTGCCAAAAGAACAAACAAGTCAGTCTGGGAGGAAGGGCAACCAAGGTTCTCCTTAGAGACAAAGATGGTGAAACTTGTCTTAGATACTTTGGACATACTGTCAGGAGGGACCAACCAACCATTCTTGGGGGGGGTGGGAATGCATCATGCTGGGAAAAGTGGAAGGAAGGTCAGAGAAGAGAGGAAGACCCTCAAGATGAATTGACACAGTGATTTTAACAACAAGCTCTAGTATATCAGAAATCATGAAGATGGGACAGGATACAGCAATGTTCAAATCTGTTGTTCACCGGGTTGCTACTGAGTCGTAGTCCACTCAACAACACCTAACAACAACAGCACATTTAAACTATCTCCCAACAATCCTAAGAAGTAGGAATTATTTTTTCACTTTATAGATGAAGAAGTGGGCTTAGAGGTTTGAGAAGACATAGCTAGGAAGCAGAGGACAAAGGTGTTACAAAGACACTAATTCTGAGACCTGTGCCTTCCACCAGCACACTTTCAGATTTCAGACTAGAACACACGCACACCCTCATTTAATAACATCTATAACTGCCTTTACTCATTATCCCAACCTGTGCTCCTTCATCTACAGCCCAGCCAATCAAACTGGCAATATACCCAGCTGCTCTTGTCAAACTAGGGGTTTTACTTGACCCTTGTTCCCTCATGTGGGAACTCTTGAAGAATCTCATCACTCTTCTTTGAGTCTGTTTACCTCTCTTGCATCTCCACTGCTACTGTACTGGATGATGCTTTCATCATGTTTCACTAGGATAACTCCAACAGGTCTGAATTTATTTCCTCATTTCCATTTTTGATCCCTTATAATTCATTCTGCACATTGCCGTCAAAATGAATCTTCCAAGACAAAAATCTACTTACATCACTGATATAATTCTTTTCCATATTTCCCTATACTTACATGAAAATTAAGTTTCAGGTTTTCTAGTTTGGCCTACAAGGCCATCAAGAGGTGTAGTCTCTACATGGAGTCTTCTCTGCCTGCCTGAAATTGACTAACCAACTACCGTGGTCCTTGTCATCTTCTATTTCCAGATAGCTGCCATTTATCCTTTCAAACTCAACTGAAAATTAGTTACAGTGGACATTTATTACTTTTTTAATTGAAAGAATCTCATAAAGAATGCTACTAAATTTTTTAACTTACTATATTTAATTACAAACCCCCCAAATACCTCAATTACGTCTCTTATGCCGCCTCTCTAAACACATTTCCTTCAATTATATTAGCATTTAGTATCCTTCCACCCACGTAGTGATTGTCCGTGTTTGGACTTAAACAATATTTTATTCTCCCAAAGCACTGTTAAGAGTAAGAACCATTCTCTTCTATTTAGTATTCCCAGAAGTTAACAGTTAATATTTTTTTTAATGAATGCATCAAAAGTGAAGATATGAAGCCGGAGGCCCTGTGAGCCTCCAGAAATGGTTCCAGCTTCCTGCTAACAGTTCTAGAAAATCAGCTTGCAACTAACAGCAACCCCCACGCCCCGCCCATCCCGCCGAGAATGGCGTCAGTGTTGCCCCCCCTCCCCTTATTTTAGTGGCCTACCTAAGCCTGACTTTCCTGGCAACTCTCCTTTTAGCCAAAGAAATGAACATTCCAAAAGACTTGGAAGTGAAATTCTATGATGTGAAACACTTTGCCCTCTTGTATACTGTGTCAAAACCAGAGAAATAAACTGAATTTTTATGTTAGAAACAAAAAAAAAAAAACCAAAAAAAAAGTGAAGATATTTTCAAAGACCACATAACACACATACACATACCTGTATAGTCTTATACACACAATTTAGTTTCAACATCTGGGGCTGAAATTAGTTTAGGAAAATGTCCAATTTAAATTTTGGTGCTAGAAGAAACTCTAGGAGTCAGCCCCTTTGTACAGAGTATCTTCTGAGTGAGAATGGATTTTAAGTTTTGTGATTCTCTTCAACGGTGGAAGTCCTCTGAATTGAGATGCTAAACAGGACCATGATGTATAAAAGAAATAAATCTAGGGCTGCCGGTGTTCAAACAGGGAAGCTGAGAATCCTGCCTACTTGGTTTTCTTTGCCCTTCACGTTGGTCCTTAAGGTTTTTTAAAAACCTTGAAGAAATAGAATTAAAAAATTATTGATCTGAATATTTTTGACCAGGCAAATACTGTGTTCCAAAAAACCTCATTCTAAGATGGAAAACAATATACAAGCTAGTTAGATACTCTTTAAACTCTTACAGTAAGTTATGGGAATGTTAACAAATCCAAAAATTTAAAAAAAAAAACCCAACAGTTCCATTTAAAATATATTCTTATAGGGATATCCTAATTCAATTTGACAAAGTTGCTTAATAATTTATCCCAGTGATGACATATATTTCTGATTTCTTGTCAATCCTATTTATCTTATATAATGGAATATTTTTGTGTGTGTTATTTTGGGGCACTGGACGGAAATTACTAGGTTTGGACATATTCTACATTTCAAACACATACACACACCTGTGTACGTGCAGAAACTCAAGTACTTCTTCAATCTTTGTCATTTCAATTGTTTTTTGTGTACCTTTGAGTCAGAATCAACCCACAGTCTACCCTCTGGCTGGTTTGCAGAAGTAGTTACTGGCATAGAGATTATCTTTCTTCTTTGGAGCAGCTGGTGGACTTGAGCCCCATTCCTTCTGGATTGCAGCATAGCTTCTTACCACTAGGCCACCAGAGTTCCCTTATCCTCCCTAGTTCTCCCTTATTTTCTTGCAGATTAAATCTACATATTTTTTTAAATCCACACATTCTGACTAAAACAAACAAAAAACACCCCAAAACCCCAAAAACCAAAGGACAAAATAGGCCAGAAAGGAAGTGTTCTGATGTGTTTAGTTAAGTGGTAGGCAAAGGAATAGATTTTCCCTAGGCCCTAGTTCAAAGACACACACAGAGACACAAACACAAAAGTAAATATGAAAAAGATCATTGGAAACAATTTTTACTTTCAGCCTCAACCTACTTCTCCTTCTTTGGAACAAAGTTTGGAAACCACTTATCAAAATGCTATTATATCTATTCTAACCTTCATTTCTTCCTCTTCTGCTCATTGTAAAACTTTCTAAACAGCAACAAGGTTGGCTGAGCCCCAAAAGAAAGAGTTGGTTGGGAAAGTGACACACACCAATTTTACAAGTAAAGATGCGTGAAAGAGAAAGCAATTGTGTTTATTACATTGAGAAGGACCTGCAGTGTGTGACCCAGTTTACTAAGTCTGAATAATGCACACATTGTTGGTGACTTCCACTGAAACATAGATGGTTTATAGCAAAATGCTTACATGTGAAAAAAAAAAGGTGCTCAGCAACAAAATATGTTGAAATCCATCTGCCCCAGAGCCCCTGAGGTGTGCATAGTTGGATTTTGTAGTCGTCTGAATTTGTGGCTAATATGTAAGCTTGCTGGTGTTAGGGTGGTAATATATCTATTGGGGCATATTTGAAGTTGTGTATTCTATTAAGAACTAAAGGAAGGCAACTCATAAGAGTACTGCTTTGGGCATCTAAGAATAATGCTTCCATTTTGAATAATACTTCATGAGTTTGTTGTTTTTCCTGGAGGACTTTATGCTGAGTGAAGTATCTTAGTCACAACAGGACAAATATTGCATAGTGCCACTGTTGTAAAACAGGACTGACATCGGGGTTGGGGGGAGACTGATAAAGATGGGATAAATAATGTACACTGAACTGTTCAAAAGGGATATGTGATTAGGTATTATTGTCATGGCAGGAGTCCAGAATGAAGGCTGCATAGTGGAGTGAACTTGGGGTGAAATGAAAGAATTTTTCTTTTACTCTTCAAAGAGAAGCGCAAACTGGGGGGGGGGGAGGGGTTGGCAGGGAGAAAAGTGCAACAATGAATAAATGGAAATCCAAAGTCTCTAAATATTCATTAAAATTAGTAATAATAAAAAATTTTTAAAAAAGAATAATGCTTCCAATGAATTCTGTTATATAAGAAGGAGAGAATGTGGTAAGAAAGCACTAGCATTCCCACTTTTGGTGAAAACAGGCAAAGATAATTATATAGGAGAGTGGAGGCAGACTTCAACTATTGGTCCTATAATTCTTCAAAGAAAGAAATTCTATATATTGATTAAATAATTTAGAATAATTAAATTATTAATGGGAGAATGGAAAGACTTTTCTGAGTAAAGCACATTATGTAGAAATAAGGTTTAAGAAAACTGTAATTCTCTATATTATTAGCATTAAATATGTCCCAATTTTGCTACCATTAATTTTAAGTATTTAAACAGGAAATGGTGGAAATTAGCTATTGCACAAGCTACATTCTTTAAGAAAGTAAAGGTAATAATTTTCAAATAAGAAATGATTTGAAAGTATATCACAATTTAAAAATGAGTTCTGGTGGGACAGTAATAAATGCTGTTGCTAACTGAAAAGTACACAGTTCAAACGTTTCCAGTAGTTCTTATGTTTATGTTCACATGTTCAAAGCAAAATAAAGCCCACTGCTGTCAAGCCAATTCTGACTTACAGTCACCCTAGAGGAAAGTACTCTGTAGCCAAGTGGGTAAAGAGTTATGCTGCCAACCCAAATGCAAGGGGTTTGAAACCACCAGTGGCTCCAACAAAGAAAGATGGACAGTCTCCTCCAGTATCATCTACAGTCCCTGAAAACCTACTGGAGGGTCAGCTATAAGTTGGCTCCAACTCAACAGCAATGAGGCTGAGTTTTTGAGCTATCGGTCAGAGTAGAATTGCCTCACTGAGCTTTCAAGGCTGCAAAACTTTTCTGTAGATTGCATCATCTTTTTCTCAAGGAGTGGTTGGTGCGTTCAAACCACCAACCCTTTGGTTTGTAGGTGAATACCTTTACCACTGTGCCACCAGAGTTCCTCTCATAAAGATCAGAGCCATGGAAACCCTATGGAGAAGTTCTACTCTATCCTTTCTGACATTATTAGTCAGGATTGACTCTATGGCACAAAAGAGTACTACCATTATTTCTTATCTGTACAGCTCTTTCATGGTAATCGAACATTTTTTGATACACTGTCCAGTAATTCTGTGAGCAAGTTACCAACCAGTTACACCCCTACCTGCCCGAAGACAAACACCAGAGAGGTATAATGACGTGTATAAACCTACACAATCTCTGACAGATTTGAAAAGAAAAGAAATTTTGTTAAAAAAAAAAAGTAGAACAACTCATTTCTGTCAATTGTAAATGACTCATGGCTCATCTTCCAGTGGGTTTTCAGATTCTGTAAACTACATGGGACCAAACTGCTCATCTTTGTTTTGTAGCGACTGGAGTTAAACCACCAGCCTTTTTCTTGTCCACTATGCCATCAGAGCTCTTAGTTTATGTGTTATGGAAAATTAAACTTTTCTTTTGAATCAGTAGAGTCATTTAACAGTTAAACATTAGTGTTTTTTTAAAATTTTCTCAGTTATTTCAATAAAACTAGTATTTCTCAAACCTTGAATTTTCTACCAACACTTTTTTTCTGTAATAATGAAGATATGAATAAACCTGACAAGTACTTTTTACTAACCAATCAGGTCATTATTTTTTAAAGGAGAAAAAACAAGGGATAAAGAGATAAAAAATATATCAGAAACATCACTGTAATAATTTTTAAAAACCTTCATTTTAGCTAAAATCAATTTAGAATATACAAGGAATATAGAGGGGGAAAGAATGTTCCATTTTTCCCCTTTTGTGTGTAAATCCTTTGTTCAAAGCCAAAACCAGGCCAACTACAACTTTAAAATAGGAATGGATATACTTGTATATTCAAGATCCATTAAAGAAATATTGCATATTTCACTTTTAGCACATACATGATGTTTGGTTTTAATAATTCCTAACTGTCCTTGGCTTCTTGATACTTCCTGTCAATAGGAAAGCACATCTTGACTCTCTGAACCATTTTCTTCAATAAGTATTAACATTTATTAAAAAAAATCTATTTTTTTATTTATGGAATTGTACCATAAAGTTAGATGTCAATATTGTCAGAAGATAAATGGACACAATGCTCTCAATAAAAGCTAGACTTATTAGTGACTAAATATCATGATTCAGAAGATGCACTTAATTCAATTTTTGTACTTGTTAATTTACCAAAGATTTAAGTACAACTTTCTTCCTCTTGAGATGAAGATGTAATTTTCCAGGATTAAGTGCTATGATTAGTATAATGAATAAGGACATTTTCTGTAGAGTTCATGAAGATAGCCTTAGAAAACATGTGGGCATCCTCACTACAATTCATTGCAGTAGTGGAGACTACCAAGAGATTTCTCAAAAACAAAACAGATGTACAGACAAAAAAACCCCCAACTCTCAATTGTTATCAATATTGCCATAGGAAAAGCATAACACTGAGGCGGCACATGTGCATATAATGTCTGCTCCCTGTATAAATTCAAGAATAAATTATTATCCTTTGAAAATATGAGTGAAATAAGTCAGGTTCAAAAGGACAAATACTGTCTAAGCTCACATATATTAAATAAACAGACATATAGAAACAGAAGATTATTGACAGATATCAAGGGTTAGAAAGCAGAAGAAAGAGGAAGTTTAATGTTTTGGGAACACTGAGGCCAATCAGTGGAAGGCTTTGGATGTGGATAATGATAATGGTGGCACCACACAGAAAAACAAAATCAGGGTGGTTAAGTTGCAAATATGGAAGTAGTACTTGTAGACACTGTGGTGTATATGCTCTCCTTATAAACAAAATGAGAAAGAGAGAAGAAATTATTTTCTAGATAACCAAATATTTGGGATCTTTAGTTGACACCCACTTTGCCAAGCATAAAACCAGTTTGCAAAAGCAAGCCTGTATTTCTCTGTCCCCTCCAACGAAAATACAAGAAACATTGGTAGTCTCCCAATCACAACTGCCCAGAAACTTGACTGAAGGTCACTATGAATCATAACCTACTCAACAAAAAGTTTTTCGTTTTAGAAGTTGGACGAAGTTTAAGAATTTAACCAGGAATTACCAACCTTTCTTCTACTTCCTTATAGCAGACATGAAACTAGAGTTCTCAGAACTGAAATGGTAAAAATTCCACAGGTGATGCTCATAGTAACGTGGTTTGAGGCTGACTACGTGTGACTTCCTCTAGACACTCCTAGGTTTTAAAATCTTATGACCTGTAAAATACTTTAAAAAAATTAAGTAAGTACAAAGGTTTTGAGCTTTCAAGTATGGAAATACAAAGGAAGAGGAAAAGTTGTAAGCAGACACTACTGATTGGGACATGGAATGTGAGAGCCATGAATGTAGGAAAATTAGATATTGTTAAGAAAGAAATGGAACGCATAAATATTGACATACTAGGCATTGGTGAGATGAGATGGACTGGCATGGGGCATTTTGAATCAGATGACCATATG
>NW_006399848.1:9788926-9812571 GCF_000299155.1 Elephantulus edwardii
CAGATTCATCCTGGAAAGGGTTAAACCGGGTGGCTCTTTGAAGGCAAGGATTCTGAGGCTCCGTCTAATATACTTTGGACATGTTGTAAGAAGAGAGCGGTCCTTGGAGAAGTACATCATGCTTGAGAGGGTGGAGGGACAGCGCAGGAGGGGAAGTCTCTGTATAAGGTGGATTGATTCGGTGACTGGGGTTATCGGGATGGGAGTGTCAGAGACAGTGCGATTGGCACATGACAGAGCGGAGTTTAGGGCTGTTGTGCATAGGGTTGCTATGAGTTGCAAGCAACTCGAAGGCACAAAACACCACCACCACCACAAAGGTTTCTCTTTGAAGTCTGTCAGTCAAGTCTGTGATGTTAATTCTTTGGTCACAAACAGAAGCCCAAACAAAAACATGGGCAAAACCAATTTATAATTCCTAGAAGGAAATGATAGTATTTTATAGTATTGCCTATTTGATCGGAAAAAAATTTCTTACTATTATTAATAGTGTTGTTAAGCACATTCGAGTTGACCAGGACTCCTAGTGTGACCCTATCAACAATAGATTAGAACCTTTACCTATCCTGTACCATCCTTACAATCTCTGACACGTTTGAGCTTGTATTAATAGCTGCTAAGAATTTATTCACTGAGCTACTAAGTACAAATGCAGAAAATCTAATTATACGAGGAACTGAGGGACATTCTACAAAATACCTAGCCAGTGCTCCTCAAACTCTCAAAATCATAGAAACAGGAAAGTCCTCTCCAATGCACAGTGACGTCATATTGATAGTGCAGAACTGTCCTACAGGATTTCTGAGGCTGTAATCTTTACAACTGCAGATTACTTGGCTTTTCCTTCACAAGCCTGGGAGGCTCTGGTCACTGACCTTTTTAGTTAGGAGTCAGTTCTTAGACATTGCAACATGGTGCTCCTTGCACAACTGTTATTTTCCTATCCTTCTGAGGCAGATCAACTTGTTTAAAAGACCAAACAGATTCATGTAGCTTTGAAGTAAATCTTTAAACTTGAATCTTGCTTTAACTCCAAAATAAATTTGCAGCTTATGACTAAATATAATAGCAAGTCTAAATAACAAACATGAAATCTTGTAGCTGGACTACTTGTTTTTGAATGATAAATTCAATGCCCTTCGTATGGATATGTGAAGGTGAAAATGCATACCCTTTTAGAAAAGGTTAATTAATAAATACAGAGAACTATTTTTCTAGCAAATACCTACTCATTAAACGCTGTGCTCATCAAATGAAGTATCTCATTTTAGTTTTGAGAATTCAGTCCGATCCAAATTACCAAGATGTTTGTATGTGTATCTACTTGGTGCAGAAGTGAAACTTTAAAAAACTGGCTACGTTTTAAAGGTAAGGCAAAGCTGAATTTTTGTAAAGGACAGCTGTGATGAACTTGATATAATAAATTCTCTATTATCTGGCATGGTGGAAAAATGAGGTTAATCACATATTGTGGCTTATAAGGTGTTACCATAGAGACCGTGCACATTATCCATTTCCACGAATAGAAAAAAAGATAATATACACTCAACACTGAAACTACACCGAATGTAATTTAATTTTCCTCTGATGAGTCAGACACACTTGATGATCTTGCAGTGCCTAGGAATAATCACTGCGAACATCATCTGTTATCTATGCACCCTATTTATATAGAAGTGCTAGTTAATGGAGTTTTTGCATTAGCAGAAATCTGAATAATAGTAAGGGTTTCTGTACTTAAAAAAACCTATACAGACAAATTGTTGCAAGTTCAATAAAAATCATCTATTGCATTTGCAAATAGACAGATCTGATCAACCTAATAACAGTTTTGATGAGGTTGTGGCAGCAACAGGAAAGTGTACTTGGTGTAAAGTATATAGGAAATTTTATTTTGCTTGTGTACCAGCAGCAACAATGCCAAATCCTAACTGCAGAGAATCAAAGGAATTTTTATAGAGGTAATTTGATCCTTAATATAAATATGTTAGAAAATATCTGAAAAATGACAGCAATAATTTTTCTCTTCCTTTAAACTTCAGCAATAAGAAATTTACTGATTTACTATTCAAGTTCCCCTGTTGATCCTAACAAATACTTTTTTCTGTTCAGACATTTTATAGCATTGTTGTGAAATTAATAGAGGTATTTCCCAAATTATGTTCTTTAAAGAATATCATTTCCTACTTCCTACACAAGTTTACCTAACTTGTCTTCTGTGCATGTTACCACACTGAAGGCTCTGAGAACTTCTACAGCTCAAAAAGTACACAGATTCTGTTTCTCAAGTGTATATGACCACAACTCTCATTGAAGACCATCTCTCAACATTCAGAGAATGGGAACATTCTAGGGAAAATAATAAAAGAAATACTAGGTTTATATCTGTTACAACAAAATAAATTCATTTTTAAAAACAAGAATACATGTTGTTTTTGTTATGTGTCATCGAGTCGCTTGTGACTCATAGCGACCCTACGTACCAGAGCCCTAAATGCCGTTCTATCCTGTGCCAACCTAGCCATCTCAAATGTACTCATTCCCACCACTCCAGTCACAGAATCGATCCATCTCATCGAGGGTCTTCCTCTCCTGCTCCACCCCTTCACTCTCCCAAACATGACGTTCCTCTCCAAGGACCAGTCCCTCCTTGCAATATAAATACTTTTAATTATGAAAGTGACTGACAAGGCTATTAATAAATTTTATCTACAAATGCAATGGAGATCACTACATTGTGAACTGTTAATGGTAGATTTGAAATTTTATTAGTTTTCCCATCAAGATTTCTAATGATCCATATCCAATGGGTTACTGAGTACCAAGAACATAGACATCTTTCCTTTTCATTCACTAAAACTGTACTTTGAGAGACTTTAACAAGAATATATTTGATATAATACTGATATTTCCAACATTTAACATTTTAATTTTATGTAATTATTCCCTATGTAAAATTTGTACTAATGACTTACACATATATGCATGCACAGACATACTTACTATGTAAGTCTTACTATGTAAATGTGATTATAAGACTTTAGAAAAATACTTTGGGATTTCAAAAAATTTTGTAGAAATTTGTCTAGTCTATCTGTACTACACTTGTTAATCACTGTTTTATCTTCAAATTGCCAGATGAAGCATTCTTAAGGGAAAATATTTTGCACTCAGCATGAATCCCAGATAACTTTTAATCCCTAAAAGTTTGCTTTCACGTCATAGCCTAGAGTTGAGTAAGTGCAAATGATAAAACAAAAAAGAAAGGGAAGTGCCACAGCAAGAGGGTGAGAAAGACAGAGATCTGTTTGCATGGTATCCATCCTGTTTACAAAGGTAAAGTGAGAAAGAGGAACTCCAAATAAACTTGGTGGCTCCTACTTCTAAGGAGAACTTGGCCAATTCTTTTAACATAAAGAAGCAAAAGAACTGTAATCTTAGAAAGAAATTATAGGGCTTTTTATCTACCATCTTCTTATACAAAAACCTAGGTTCTAGGAATATTATGTGTGTCCTCAAGCACACATCAGCAAGTTCTCTATCCAACCCACCCTGCTTCATCCAAAGGCCTCTGTCAGACTTGAAGGCCACAGTCCTTTAGCTACAGAAAAGGCTTACATTTAAAAAAAAAACAACAAACCAACAATAAAAACCAAACAATAAAATGTGCTTGCAACCAAAACTGAAATTGCTTGTTGTGCTATATATACAAGCAGATGACAAAAACACAACCTAAAAACTTTATCCAAAGGTTACAAAGGTTCTGAGATAATAAAGTTGGGTTAACAAAAACAAAGTCACTCAAAAATCATTAATAAAATTATTCAAATAATGTCTCAAAAATTATTTTGTCAGGTTTCAGGATATACTTGTCACAATTAACAAATCTTTGAATCAATTTTTGTTAACTTTTTAGTGTGAATTTCTTAAATATGAAGGTAAAAAGCAGCCTTCTTTGGACTAGTGAAGAAAAACATCCAATTTTCTTTCCCTGTCTTTTCATTTCATGAAATTCAGAGGAAAAAGGAAGCATTGCATGAAAATAATTCTGCTTTATTTATTTCAGCTCTGTGGCGCTCGGACTGATAGGATGAATGTCCTCTGGTATTTTCCTGTCCAGTTGCACACTAACAAAAACAAGAACAAAGGCTCTGGTCTTGGGAACTATTAAATAACAGCATACATGCAGAATAATCAGCATGACTCCAAGTGGATACTTACTGCTGTGTCTGCATCAATGGCATATTAGTGCTATCGTAATTGTCCGTGTGGAGAGGAGGTATGATTTCCCCAGTCACAGGGTGAAACACAGGGAGTGTTGACAGCGGCCACGCTATCTCTCTATTCTTTGACATGTCACGAAGTTCTTTGGTAGATTTCTGGATAGCACTGTGATGGACCAATTGGATACTAAGTCAAAAGAAATAAAAATAATATATATTTAAAATCATGTCTTAGCCTGGAAGGGTCATCAATTTGAAAAGTCATAGAAATTAGTTTTCTATTAAAAAAAGGCATTTTAGCTCTATAAGCTTTCTAAGAAAGCAATCCATTTCACAGTTTTAATGCAGAAAAATTAAAAATTATACATTAATTTTAAAATAAGTCTATCTTTCATTAAATTAAGCTATGAAGCATTGTGTTAATATTCTAGGCCTAAGTAATAAACTAATACTCTATTTAATTTCTATGATTAAGATAAATCTACTATAGCTTTTAGACTGTTGCTTCTGGTGGGGCATTTATAAATACTCACAGAAGATTCATTTTTATGGTAGGTTATTACTGTAGCTCAGGAAAACTTGTATGAAAGGTCTGTTCATCTGTTTTCTGGTTTATAGAAATGCAGATTGGGAAATTACATAGTATAAATGGCAAGTTAATATTTTGATTATTAAATCTTTTAGGTTTCATTTTTATCTGTGTAACCTTAATTTTCAGATCCTTTTTATTTTCAGTTTCTACTCCCCTAAATAGGTCTATTTAGAAAGCAGCGTTCACACTGATGAAATAAACTATGAAACATGGTCAGTGGAGAAAGAAAAAGCGTGACACACATGTATGGAGCATGATATGCAACTGAGAAATGAAAAAAAATGTTAAAGAAAATAACAGGAAAGAAGACACTTACTCTGGTGTTTGCATGTTTCTCTTTTCCCTAGAAACAAAACAAAATTTATGAATTAAATAATAGCATTGATATTTGTAACATTAAGACTATATGCTCATGGGATCTGGCATGATGTGGAAATGCTGACATTGTTAATATTAAATGCAAACAGGCAGCATTTGTCACCAGGTTTATGACATTTCTTGGATGAAGACACATAGAGAAATGGAATACTGATGAGAAACACAGAAAAATGAGGAAGAAAAATGGAGGTTAAGAATCAAGAGCCTAATTGAAATAAATTCTATGACATAATGAAATCAGGTTACAAGTGAAAATGGAACAATTTGTTACTTGCTGCTTTATTAATTTTTTTTTTTTTGCCCCTTTAGTTTGATTACTCTGACTTCTGGATCATCTTAGGAGGTTATTTTAATTGACACAGATGTCCTGAAAGTACTATCTATTCATGAAGGGAAGACTCATTACTTCAATTACATCTTTATTTTCATTAATTTACTCCTAAGGTTTCTCTTTATAATTTTAATATTTTAGGCATTGAGCCTGTGTCAGCCCTGTTTGACAACCGAACAATTTCAAAAACTCTGACCATCACTTGTGAACCAAAAGTGATTAAGACAATCTATTTCTTGAAAGTGCAACTACCAGCTCTACAGATTGTGCAGCGTCTCTGCTCACATGAGATGGCTTGTATAACCAAAATATCTAAGCCTCAATTATTCCTGGAACTGCTTTGCCAGCCTGCATTACATTTAGCCTTCATTTTTTTTAAAGAAAGTAATTTTATCTCCTAGTTTTATTTCTTAGCTTAAACCTATTTCAACACCTTTTGAAGGAGTAACATACTCTAGTTTGACTTGAACACAATTTCAATCCACAGGTATTTTATGAACTAAATGAAACGTTTTAAATGCAATCTTAGATATGTGGTTGTCTTACTGGGTTCTATAATTTCTTATTAGTGTTTTAAAGTACTCACACTCCTTCCCGTCGGCAGCACATGATATAAGCAAGTATTAGAAAAAGGAGCAGTGCTACTGCCGAGGGCACAGCCAGTGTAATTAGGAAATCCGTGTAATAGTCTCTGCTTTTCAAAGAATCAGAAGGGGGTTTGTATTCTCCACCATCAGGTAAAATCCCCTCTCCACGAATCACTTCCTGATAGGTGGACACTTGCTTTGTTTTATCAACCTGATACAAAAGAAGACAATTATACATCAAATTAATAGTTTTAAACATTGAGGTTTTATGAACTAGAATAACAAAATATATTTGGATAAACTGGGGGGGGGAAGCAATCTTTCCTAATTACTTATCACCTTGAATTCTCAATTAAACTTACTGGATATAGGGGAAGGTAGTGAATGAAAGTACTACAAATTAAAGCTTTATCTACTTTTTATGCTCTTTGTGGTGACCTGTTCCTATAAAGAAATCATAAGGAGCAATTCCACCCTGGCCAATAGGGTCACTGTGAATCAGAATCAAGTTTAGATGTATAACAAAAATAACACATATACAATAAAACCTACTGCTGCCAAGTTGATTTCAATCTACAGTGACTATATAGGAAAGAGCAGACCTGCCCTACAGGGTTTCCTAAGATGTAAATTTTTACAGAAGCAGACTGCCTTGTCTTTCTTTCATGGAGTTATGTGGTAGATTGAAATGGGTGATTATTTGGTTAACAGCCAAGAACTTTTAACTACTGCATTGCCAGGACTCCTTATAAACCAAAATTCCTTGTTGAATTGATGCTGACTCCTAGTAACCCTGTTGCACAGAGCAGAACTCCAAGCTAGTGGGTGGGGATTTACACTGCCAATCCAAAGGCAGGCAGTTTGAATTCACCAGTAGCTCCTTGGGAGGAAGGTGGGAGAATCTCCTCTCAAGTACTCTACGGTCTTTGAGAACGTGTTGGAGGGTTGGCTGTGAGAATGTTCCAACTCCACAGCACGCAACAACAATCTAGGTAATTAATATGTGGAGGAGACTGCCAGGTGTTTTTCTGGCACAGCAGCTGGTGGGTTCAAATTTCAAAGTTTTTCGAGTTAAAAGCCAACCAAGCCTTTAACCACTGGGCTACTGTTGCTGTGTGAACTGGAGTTAGAGCTGACTCATAGTTGACCCTCCAGTGGGTATTTTTGAGAGGATGTAAACCATATGAGAGGAGATTGCCGTCCCTCTCCTATAGAAGGGTTGGTGAATCCTGCATGCCTTTGGGATTACAGCACAGCTTCTTAACACTAGGCCAACAGAGCTCCCTACCATGTCACGAGTGCTCCTATACATACATATTCCCCCCCCCTCAAATTTCTGTCTCCAAATTAGAAGTTCTTCATATTTCTATATGAAGCTCTTGTTTCTTAATCATCTTAAACATCATTAGTTCTTCATATTTCTATATAAAGCTCTTGTTTCTTAATTATCTTAAACATCGTTAGGGAACCATAAACTGATTAATAACTAGGTAAGGTGTTTTAGTTGCAAAGTGAAAAATAAAGATTTCCAAAGAAATTAAATCTTGCTATTTCTCCCATCCAAAGACAGAAGTAATTTCTGAGGTTATAATTTAAGGAGTGTGCAGTCTATGACATATAGATGTGAAGGGGCTTCAGGCCTTTTGTTCATAGGGTTGCTATAAGCTGTGCTCAACTTGAAGGCAATCAACAACAACATATAGGTGTAAACCACAACATTTATGAAGGCAAAGAAAGAGTATTATGTTACTAAGACAGAAGGGACCCCAAAAGGCTTCCAAGACAGAAGGCCACAGACATGATAAATGCTGCGGTGTGAGTAATATGTTCTCCAGTACTGGATCCTGGAACATTCCCAGAGGCTAGCTCCTTAAAACATGAAGTGACAGTTGTGTTTATGTGTCACTAACTTCATTCAAATGTCAACTTTAAACTTAGATCGTATTCACTTGCCACCAATCATCAACAGTTGACAGAAATGAAATTTAAAGGTCACCAAAGAATTAAAACAACTACCCTGCTTCCAGAAAGCAGGATCAAAATATTATAAACCAATTGATATAGAATATAATAACCATATAATATATATTTATATTTCTTGTTGCCAATTTGATAGAATTGATTCCAAGTCAAGGTGACCCTTTGTACATGGAATAGATAAGACTTTTCTCTCTCTCAATATATGTATGCATGTAATAAATAGATTTCTAAATAGTTTTATATTATACAGTATAAACAGTCTATATTTGTATGCAACCTTGTATTTTCTAAGTTTTTTAGTATGCAAATTAAAAAGTTATTTCAAATATGTAATTTTTATGTGTTTATGCCAAAGGTTGTAAGAATCTCACTTCTGCCATTTGGGAATGTTTTTTCTCCCTTGATTGTTGTCTATAATGAATTCCTAGGAACACAATATTTCTGGTATAGGTTTTTTCCAGATGTGTTACTTTATTCCAGCCTTTCCTTCCAAAGGGAATAGTGGTGGCATATTTAAGAAGAGACATTTTACAGATCTCACACAGCCTCTGTAACTTTATTCCTTTAGAAGCCTCATTTAGGAACCTGGATATGGAGAGGTCCACCTGGGTCACCTGCTAAGCTAATCCAGCCCCAGGAACTAACAAGGGCAGAGTAAGCAGAAAGGTGGGGAGAGTCTTTCGTAAATGAACGCTCTGTGAGATGGTCAAATCCTTAGTGTCAAGGTAAGTCAATTTCAGTTAACAAAGTAAACCCAGGATTTGTCCCTAAAAGCAATTCAGGCTCCAGTTAAACTTTATCACCAGACATATTACTCTTAATTACATTTCCAAAAACAAAACATGACAAAAAACTCACCAACGAAATTTTGCACCAGTCAATGTAAAACTGAGTACGAAATTTTTTATCACAGGTTATCACAGGTTCCATTTCTTGACTGCATCTCAACTGGTTCTGTGGGTTTTTGACTTCTCGTAAACAAGAAGAAAATGGCACGTCGGCGCCAACCATAACATAAACTCTGTAAAAATGTGAAGCTCGTAGGTTAGTCTTTAAGAAAATTGAAAACCCTGAAAAACAATCTCCCCTGCAAGTAGGATTATCTTTTTGAATTGAGGGATTATCTAGAATCATCCCTAAAGTAGATGCCTTGGCTTCAAAAGCAGTGATTCATGTTGGGGCTTCCTTTCATTTGTCCCTTTATCCAACCAATATTTACTAAGTTCCTTGGTGGACTAGACACCCTCTCGATAATAATTTGATTTCTAAAAATTTTACATTACGCTATTCATTTCAATTAAAAATAATTAGATGTGACATTCTGTTTAATATATTTGGCAGAGTTCCTTCAACTGTACATTTAAAAAATTTCTTAGATGGTTCAGAAATAGCATTATCATTGAACTAATAAATGATTGTATAATAAATGAATTTTATTTTAGTTAGACTATGAAGATACAAAACACTTTCATATACTATGGACTGTGAAAAGAATAAACAAATCTCAGAAAAATACAACTGGGGTACTTCTTAGAAGCAAAGATGGTGGAACTTCACCTCACATACCTTGGGCATGCTGTCAGGAGGGGAAAGTCTTTGGAAAAAGACACCATGCTCAGAAAGGTAGACGGTCAGAGGAAGAGAAGAAAACACTCAACAAGATGGACTGTCAACGTGACCATAACAATGGGCTCAAGCATGGCAGAGACTGTGATGATGGTGCAAGTTATGACACGGTTTTATTCTGCTGTTCACAGGGTCGTTATAAGTCACTGCCAACTGGATGGCACCAAGCAAAAATGACATAAAGGTGCATCCCCGGAGGTATGAGTTTTAGGCAGACTTTGCTAGCTGACTCAATAGTTAGGTCTTTGAGCTTTTCTACTAAGCTATCCCTAACATCTTGGTTCTCACAAGAATGTCTCCCAGTCTTTTACTAAAGAAGTTACTTCATTGAAGGGAAAAATTACTGCTCATGTGTGTTTAGTAAACATAGAACAGGCAAACAGATTTTCTCTTTGTTGTTATATATATCTTAGCAGTTGCTGTTTTATGCTGCTGAGTTGATTCCAGTTCAGAAAGACTAGTAACAGGAGAAACGCCCTCTGAGGTTTCTTTTGTTTTTAGGGATTTGACCTCTAGGTTGCTCTCTTGTGGAGCAGCTGGTGGGTTAGAACCTCCAGTCTTCTAGTTAGCAGTGACATATCCAACCTCTGAACCAGTGGACTCCTTATCTTAGTAAACAGAAGGAAAGACTGGCACCATAAAAGAGAAGGTATTGACAATAGCATAAAAATAACTTTGGAGTAGCCTGAGAATAATTTTAGTAAGTTTTTAAAAGAAAGTACTCTCATTAAATGATATTTATTTTCTTAACAATAATGCCATAACTACTTATTTAAAGAAATCCATCAAACTTTCAACTGTTTTCTTTGTAAAAATCATCAAGATGGCCTTAAAATACAAATGGAAATCCAAAGAACTCAGAATAGCCAAGATCATTTTGAAAAGAAAATAAAAATTGAGATCTACAGTAACCAAAACAATGTATCACAGGCATAGGAATAAAGAGATGTGACAGGATTGAGGGTCTAGAAATAAAATTCTAACATTTACAGTAAAGTGATTTTGACACAAGTATTTAGAAAAGTCAATGAGGAGCAAGGAGGTTTGACAACAAATGGTATTGGGACAAGTGGATATTCACATGCAAAAGAAGGAAGTTGCACCCCTACCTCATATTTAAAGGGAAAGTTAACTGTTAATCAGAGACCTAAATGTAAGAGTTATTGTTGTTGATGTGTACCATAGAGTTGGAACCAACCCTCTGGGTTGTAAGAGCTGGAACGAGTAAATTCTAAGTAGAAAGCATAGGCATAGATCTGCATGACCTTGGATTAGGGAATGATTTTTCACATGTGACCCCAAAGCTCAAGCAATAATAACAACAAAAATTAATTAACTGAATTTCACCAAAACATAAAACTTTTGAGCTTCAGAGGAAATGTGAAATGACAATTTACTAAATGGGTGAAAATGTTTACAAATAGTTGTTGTTGTTGTTGTTGTTATGTGCCCTCGAGTCACCTGCGACTCATAGCGACCCTATGTACAACAGCCCTAAACTCCGCTCTGTCCTATGCCAATCGCACTGTCTCTGACACTCCCATCCCAATTATCCCAGTCACTGAATCAATCCACCTCATAGAGGGCCTTCCTCTCCTGCGCTGTCCCTCCACCCTCCCAAGCATGATGTCCCTCTCCAAGGACCGGTCTCTCCTTACAACATGTCCAAAGTATGTTACAAATAGTGCTTATGATTAAAGATTTGTATTTTGGGGGGGAAAAAAACCCTGTATACACAAAATCACACATCACTGCCGTGGAGCTGGAACCAACTCAGAGCTGAGTGTCCAGTGGGCATTTGGAGGCTATAACCGGCATAGGAAGAGATTGCCCATCTTTCTCCCAAGAAATCACTTGTGGATTGAAACCCCCAGAGAGGCTCAGCCTTTGGGTTAGCTGGAGTGCTTGCTCTCTCCCTCCCTCTCCCTTTGTAGATCTTTCACAATTCAATAATAAAATAATATTCCAATTTAAAAACAAGGAATCCGAATGCATTTCTCCATAAAAGATAAACCTGCAGTTGTTAAGGACATGAAAAGATACTTATAATCACTAGCCAGCAGAAAAACAGAAATGAAAACCACAGTGAGATTCCACCTCATGTTCACTTGGAGAGTTATTATTTTTAAGGAGTTATAATTTTTAAGAAATACAGATAATTATAATTATTGACAAGATGAGATGAAACTAGAACTCTTTTGTTTTGCTTCTGGGAAAGAAAAATTATACAGCTGCTTTTGAAAATAATCTGGCTGTTCTTCAAATGGTTAAACACAGAGTTACCATGTGATCCACAAAGTTCATTCCTATGTATATCCCTAAGAGAAATGAAAATAAATGTCCATTCAAAACCTTTTATATGAATTTTAATAACAATATTATTCATAATGCTGAAGGCATTAAGAAAGCAAATGTAAACAACATCAATTGATGAAAAAGCAAAAGGTGATGTATCTATACAATAAAGTATCACATATATAAAAGAATAGTCTAAAATATAGTTAATGTGACCTGTAAATGATGTAACTGTGTTTTCTTGATGTTGACATGTAATCCATATTACAGGCTATAGTCTGATCTGCAACAAGGGTTTAAAGTCCTCACTTTCAGCAGACACGGTTGTGTCATCTGCATCATGAAGGTTGTTGATGAGCCGTCCTCTGATCAGTCTTCTTCATAAAGTACAATTTCTCAAATGATTTGTTCAGCAAATGGAGAGAGGATATACTTGTTACTCCTTTCTTCATTTTAAACCATGCAGTGTTTGAACAACAGATTTTTTGTGTAGGTATAGGTTTCATATAAACAAATAAAATGGTCTAGAATTCCCATTCTCCTTAATGTTAACCATAGTTGGCTATGATCCACACAGCCAAATGCCTTTGCATAGTTAATAAAATACAAATAGACATTCTTCTGGTATTTTCTGTTCTCAGCCAGGATCCATCTGATATCAGCAATGATATCCCTGGTGCCGTGGCTTTTTTAAAACGCAGCTTGCATTCTGGCAGCTCTGTGTCAATGTTCTGTTTTTTGATGGTCTTCAACAACATTCTGCATGTACGTGGTATTAATGATATTGTTCAATAATTTCTACATCCTGTTAGACCACCTTTTGTGGAAATGGAAACAAATATGGATCTCTTCCAGTTAGTTGGCCATGCAGCTATCTTTCTAATTTCCTGGCAAAGACTAGTAAACACATCCGCGGTTGCATTTACTATCTGAAATATGTCAATTGGTATCTCATAGATTCCTGGTGCCTTAATTTTTTTGCCAATGCCTTCAATGCAGCTTGGACTTCCTCCCTCATCATTATGGGTTATTGTTTGTATGCTGCTTTCTGAAATATTCTGTGGTTCGTGTTGACCAATTCTTTTTGATATAGTGGCTCTATATGTTCCCTCCATCTTCTTCTGATGCTTCCAGGATAATTTAAGATTTCCCCCACAGCATCTCTCAATTTTGCAAGTCGAGTCTTGAGTTTGTTTTTCAGTTCTTTCAGCATGAGAAATGCTGAGTTCTTGCCTTTTTATTATCCAACTCTAGCTCTTCTTTTGTAATACTTTGTTATAATACTGCACATTCTGTTAATCCTTTGCTTTGTCTTTTCGAGCTGCCTTTTGAAATCTTCTGTTTATATCTCTTTTACTTTGACATCTCTTCCTTTTGTTTTGGCTTCTTGATGTTTTAGCACAACTATTAGAGTCTCTTCTGACATCCATTTTGGACATCTATTTCTTCTGTCTTTATAATGATCTTTTGCTTCCTTCAACAGTGATGTTATTACCATCATCCCACAGCTCATCTGGTCTTCAATAATTTGTGGTTAATGCTTCAAAGCTATTCTTAAGATGGGTTTTGCTTTTTGGTTTTTTAAAAAAATTTTTTTTCAAACCCCATGCCTTAGGGCTGGCAGCAAAGTTCCTTAAAGATGTTTTTTTTTTTTTAAATTCAGGTGGGATAGACTCAAGGTCATGTTTTGGTTCTGCGGACTTGTTTTCCTTTTATCTTTGAGAAAGAACCTCAGTGAGCTAGATGGATAAAATGGCGGAAGCTATGGAATTAAATATGTCAGAGATGTTAAGGATGGTATGGACTAGGACAGGGTTCAGGTCTCTTTTTATAAGGTCCCTATGACTTGAACTGAACTCAACAGCACTTAACAGCAACAACAACCTCATATAACATATACAAAATGTGACATTATGCTAACTAAAGAAGCCAGTTACCAAAAAGTCTAACAGCTACATATTATTAGTCCATAGATATAAAATCTTCAGAAGAATCTATTTTAAAGACACAAAAAAGTAAATTAGTGCTTGCCTAGGGATTTTGGGTTGAGTGGAGTGACTGCTAATGACTACAGAGAAACGGGAGTTTGGGATTGATAAAATATTCCACAACCAAGTGCAGTATTTTTAACACAAACCTTTAAATATACTACAAACCACTGTATACTTTAAAGAAGTTAATGGTATGGCATAGCAAGACATTTCTCATTTAAGTTATTTAAAAAAGAATGAAAACTCAAAATTAGGTAAAGCCACCTATGTAGTTATCCTCAATCCTTGAGATTACATCTATTTTCCACAAATTCTGATTGTTCCTTATATCAGATTTTTGTTAAGATTTAAGATTTATTTGAAAGAACCTTTTAAAAAATATGCTGCCTTTGAGAAATAAATAACATGTAATGGACAAAAACTAAAGATCAATTAAAAACAATAAAAGTTCAAAATGAAATTTAATATAAGAAATCATGAGTAAAGTTTGGATGATGAACGAAGAGAAATAAAGTTTAAAGCCAGTTATTAATAAAGCATGTTTCAACCGAATTACAAACTGCCTAGTCAAAATTGTATTTGTTTTTATAACTCTAAAATACAACTTAAACTTTTAAATTTCTGGTTTGTAAATGTAGGAAGAAAACAAGTATTTCTTAAAATGGTTAATGGTCCTATTGTTTAAATATCACATTGATTTCCCTTTATAATTGGTAAGAATGCTAAATAAATTAACTCTAAATTATAGTAAATGGACACAGGAGTAGGCTTAGGTACTTTGAAAGGCAAAATTTTTATTTTAAAATTACAAAAGTATTACAGACAATTTAGACTATAAAAACAAAATTTACTTATATTACTGAGGTAACTATTTTCATTTTTCAATGTACCTTGCAGAATATTTTCAAATGCACTCTTTTAACCTAATTGCAGTCATCTCTCAAATATAATTTTGTATCCCGCCTTTTCACTTAAGACATCATAAGCATGTCCCATATTTTACAGTCTTTTTAATTATAGTTTTATGGCAACATAATTTTTAAGTGCATATTGAGTTATTCAGTAATTATTTCAGAGTTGGACATAAAATAAACTTACAATTTTTGTTGATATAAATAATATTGCAAAGACCATCTCTGTGCATATTTCTAAATGTTGCTATCTAAAAAAGATATGCCTTGAACTGGTAGCATTTTTATGACATTTGACACATACTGCCAAATTACTTTCATCACTAGCTACTCTGATGATCCATGAGCTTCTCAAACATAGTATGTTCCCACTGAGCTCATCATTACCCCACCCCACCCCACCTACATCTGTTCCCCTTCTATCTTCTCTCTCATGACTGGCATTCCCCAGTTGCTCAAGCCATAAACTTAAGGACCATCATATTTTACTCCAGTTCTTCTCACATACTCAGTCCATCATCACTCTCTGACATTTACCCTGAACAAACTTTTACACACCTGTCTACTTTGTTCTATTCCTGTTTCTATAACTCTAGTTTGAACCACCAACACCTTGAATAGGAAGTAAGCAACAGCCTCCTAACTATTCTCTTTTGAGACAATGCTGCTCCTGTTTGTTTTTGTTTTTTTTTTTTCAGGAATTCTTTTTGCTGAATGAATGGAGATAAAGCTTTTTAGTAGTTTAAACGGTAAACAGCACTGTAGAAGACTCTAAGTGGCATACTCTAGAGTAGTGGGCACTGAATCTATACTTTCTAGGTCATAAAAGAATATGAATTTTTCTGTTTATTTTATGGAACTAATATGATTGAATGGGTTGTCAATTGTTTTAGAATGTTGTATGTGATAATGTAAAACAAAAATAATAAGTGGTCCTTACCTTTAGGAAAACACAGCAAAATGACTTCTGCTGAGTCAGTTTAGACTCAGACTCTCAAGTATTTTGAGGCTATACATTTCAACAGAAAGAGACTTTCCATCTTTCTCCTGAGGAACCACTGGTGGATTTGACCCCTAAAGAAGCATGGTCTTTGGGTAAGCAACACATTTTGCTACAAACTATGCCACCAAAAAAAGAGATGACAAGGAAGTATATTATCAAGTATAAACATTCAAGAAATCTTAACAAAGCATTGTGCCTCTCAACATTAGGAACCTGTCTGATTTTTTTTTTCTTTCAAATTTGAACAAATCAAGTTACCTTCTTTGAGGTAAAAGCAGTCACTGAGGCCAACAGACTTACATAAAATGTGGATAATCAGTAGCAGTTAAAAAATCTAAGTAAAAATTCTGCTTTTCATTTTAAAGTAAGAGATAAACAGATACAAGGATGGAATATTCCCCCCACCCCCCAATTGTGCAAATAATGATGACAGCTTATTCTGTTTTAGGTGTTAAAATGAGTAAAAGATAGGAAAGGTTATATACACACATGTTACATGGTGCCTGGGAATTCCAAAGTTCTTGAAGGAAGTAACATGTTGCCTGCCTTTGTCTCTTTATTTCCTCTCTCATCCCAATTCTGTGCATCTCTATAATCAATCAATCAAGAATAAGAGGGGAAAAAATGGCATGTGTAAAAAGAGCAGGGGCCACATGGGGATGGCCACAGCTGACCTATACCAATTTCATAAAGGGGAACTGTCCCTGTCAACAGTTTCATTAACACAAAACCAATTCTCATGAGGTCAGACATGTCTCTTGCACTCCTATTATTCTTCCTACTCATCTCAAAACCAGTCTTACTGTTTGCTGGGTTCAAAATCCGAAGCAATAGCTCACAGACCACACAGAACTATGTTGGGGAAATAAAAATATTATAATCAAGGTTAGTAGAAGAATACAGTCAAGACAGCTCCCAAAATGTACAGGTAAGCACCTCAGGCTTGAGCCTTGCTGCTTTAGGCCACTGTTTCCAAGTTCTCAGTCCTGCCAATGTCCTTCCTACTCCTAGTTAGGCCACTGTTTCCAAGTTCTCAGTCCTGCCAATGTCCTTCCTACTCCTAGTTGTGCAACAAAATTCTCAATCTTCAAGGTCTTCCCCTTGAGGTTTCATCTCATGTCAGGTCTCCAGTTTGGCAATGACTGTAACTGCTGTAGGTATAGCTGGAGCAAGAAGGGCATCCTACATTCTCTTGCTTCTTCAACAGTGGGGGAAGATCTTTCTCTGCAGCTAGAGTTTTTCAATTACTGGCAAAACCAGCCAATCCCCTTGTGGATTAGTGAGACTAGCCAATCCCCCTTGTGGATTGGGAGATAGCACTGTGGATAGGCTAACATGCCCCATTAGCATATTCCTGCCCATCGACATGTCAAAGACAAATGATGGCTAGGAAAAGTCACATTGAAAGATAAACTCCACAGCATAATAATGATATATGCCAGCTATGCAGTTGCTGTCAAGTAGACTCTGGTTCAGAGTGACCACATGTGTATTAGAGAAGTCTGCTCCATAGGGTTTTCAGTGGCAGGGTTTTTTTGTAAGCGGCTTGCCAAACCTTTCTTGTTCAGTATCTCTGAGTGGACTAAAATCTTTTGGTTGCAGCCATACACTTAACTATCTGCATGACCCAGGAACATACAATAAATAAATGGGGGGGGGGCAGGGAAAGAAACCCACAACAAAACAACCAAAGATTAGGGGAGAAACTGGAAAACTGATGGAGAGATTACTTTCATTGTTGTGCAAAGCACTGAATTTGGTATTAAACTTCCTCATATCTATAAGAAGATAGAAAAATAGTAAATACCATGCTGATTTTCTCATGAGCAACCTTACATGGGAGAAAATGACTGGTGTAATAGACAACATCCTAAGCAGGTTGGGAACAAAAGGAAAGGTAGGTTTTGTGTGGCTATGGCCTGTAATAACCTCTGCTAAGGCCAAGGACAGGACAGAAGATCTCACAGTGGGCAGTGGGTACTGCAGAGATGCAGATGAACTGGCCCAATTGTGTCAGCCAGGCAGTGCTGTCCTCTGCAAGCACCTCCCATTATCCTTTTCCTTTCTCAGCCAAACTCCTTTAAAAATGAACCCATGTTCAGCTACTCTACTCTTCATCTCCTATTCACTCCTTAAGCCTCTGAAGTCTGGCTTCCACCCCACCTCTCCACTGGCATCACTCTCACCAAGGTCACCAAGGACTCTTTGGTTATCCAATCCAAGGCTCACTTAAAATACATAAACATTTTGCTCATGACAGACATTTCTATTTTCAGTGCAAATTATTTTAAGGTCTAATCAAACGTTCTTTCTCCCATCTTAGTATTTAACTATTTCAGCTGTGTATTAGTATGTATGTAGTATGTGAAGAACAATATATTTAAAATGACAAATGGATTAGAAGCAAATTATTTTGCTTTCCTGATCCCATTCACCTCAATTCCTTCTAGGAAAATAATTTTTTTCTGAATTTAGGGCTATTTATTCCCATATATTCTTAATAATTGTACTCTAGTGAGCTACAAATAATATATAGGCTTATTCTTTCATACTTAAAATTTGTAAAAATGGTATCATTCTGAAAGTATCCTTCTGCAACTTTTTGCAATGTTATATTTTTTAAATCATGCTGATACATATATACTACTCTATTCATTCTCACATTGTGCATATTATGTAAATATATATCTAAATGGAATTATTGGGTCTTCGTGTATGTGAAACTTCTGATTTTCTAAATATTGCATTTTTTCATTAATTTAATTTCTAAAATTAATTAGTTTTTCATTAATTTCCATCCCTACCTAAATAAGGGTCTCTCTTGCTCAACATTACTCCTATATATTTCTTATTTGGGGATTTTTTTTTCATTACACTAAATGTCTGGTAAATTGTGTATCCTCATGTTTTAACTTGGATTTCTCTGTTGAATAGCATGTTGGAAATCTTTTCCTACGCTCATTAGCCAAACCAGTTCCATTCTGAGAATTGTCTATTTGTACATTTTGCCCATTCTTGTGTTACGTTGTCTTTTTACTAATGACTTACAGTTCTTTATGTTTAATTCATTGTTGACTGTAGATGTGGCAAAAAAAAAATCTTCTCTTGGTCTGTGACTTATCCTTCTGTTGGTATGGTATCTTTTGATCAATGTTCAGACTTGAAGACAGATGTATCAGTCTTTTTTTCTCCACAGTATGAGCTTTGGGGGATTAAGAAAAACATTCTTGCCCCTTAAATTCTAAAGATACTCTATAATTTTTCAAAAAGCTTTATAGTTTTAACATTTCAGTTTTTTACCTACCTACCACTGATACTTACAGTGTGAATAAAATTGGAATAGTTTCTTCTCAGAAAATTATTTAATAATCCATCACCCTCTGCTGATATGCTGATACTTCAGTATCATCTATCAGTCTTCCACATATATATGGGCATTTCTAAACTCCTCATGCTATTCTCTTGTATTTATATATCCTTATGTTTACTTACTTTCCTACTAGAGTTGTACAATGAACACTAAATCTGACAGAGACAGCCCTCCCAATGATGTTAATTTTCTTTCCTCCCAGAATTTTCTAGGCATTTTCAGCTCTTTTTAATGTCTTCAAAAAAGATTTAGAATTTGTTTATGAAGTCAGCCTCTCTCTCTCACTCACACACACACACACGCACACGCACACACACACATCCCTACTGAAATTTTGACTGAAATTCAATGAACATATTTGTCATTATCCAATTAAACCCTCTCTCCTTGAACACAATTAATTGTGCTTATGTGTAACCTATACACAGTCCAAGAAATAGCTGTTCTTAACAGGACCAGGGGATATTGCAGGGTTTAAAATCAGGAAAGCATGTGTCAGAGTTGTATCCTCTCTCCTTACCTACTCAATCTGCATGCTGAGCAAATAATTCAAGAAGCTTACTATATGAAGAAGAATGTGGCATCAGAATTGGAGGAAGACTCACTAACAATCTGTATTCTATAAATGACACAACCTTGCTTGCAGAGAGTTAGAAGATCTGAAGCACTTACTGTAGAAGACCAAAGACTACACACTTCAATATACATTAAAATGTCAATATCAAGAAAGCAAAAGTCCTTGATTATCCAAAAACGACTGGAACAGCACATCAACAGAAAACTGGCAGAAATGTGGGTTAGCTTTAGAAGGGGTCCTGGTATGAGGGATATTGTAGCTAATGTTAGATGGATCTTGGCTGAAAGCAGGGAATACCAGAGGAATGTCTCCCTATGTTTCATTGACTATGCAAAGGCATTTGACTGTGTGGATCATAACAAACTGTGGCTGACTCTGAGAAGAATGGGAATCCCACACTTGACAGTGCTTCTGCAAAACCTATACTTGGACCAGGAGGCAGTCGTCAGAGCAGAGCAAGGAAACACTGCATGGTTCAAAACTGGGAAAGGTGTACATCAGGGATGTGTCCTCTCTCCATACCTTTTCAACATATATGCAGAACATTATCTGGGAGACTGGGCTCTATGAGAAATGTGGCATCAGGATTTGTGGAAGATTCATCAATAACCTGTGTTATGCAGATGACACCACCCTATTTGCTAAACTGAGGAGGGCCTGAAGCACTTGCTGCAGAGGGTCAAGGACTGCAGCCTTCAATATGGATTGAGGCTCAATACCAAGAAGACAAAGATTCTCACCACTGGGCCAACTGGCAGCATCAGAATGGATAGTGAAGAGATTGTGAATATTAACAGCTTTAGTTTGCTTGCCTCCACAGCCAATGCTATTGAATCCAGCAGCCAGGAAATTAAAAGATGAAAGGCGATGGGAAAGTCTGCTGTTAGGGACCTCTCCAGGGTACTGAAGAGCAATGGTGTCACTCTGGAGACTAAAGGGTGCCTGATACAGGACATGGTCTTTGCAATCACTTGCTATGTGTCAGAGAGTTGGACAATAACTAGGGAGGATAGAAGGAAAATTGATGCCTTTGACCTGTTGTTTCCGAGAAGAGTATTGAATATACCATGGACTGCTAAAAAAAAGGAAAGGTTCATCCTGGAGAGGATTAAACCAGGCTGTTCCTTGGACGCAAAGACTCTGAAGCTTTGTTTGACATACTTTGGACATGTTCAAGGAGGGACCGGTCCCTGAAGAGGGACATCATGCTTGGGAATGTGGAGGGACAGTGAAGGAGAGGAAGACCCTCGATAAGATTGATTGAGTCTCCCAATACAAATACCAATCCCATTCTTCAACGAGAGGAAAAAGGCAATCTCCAGTTTCATTTGGAATGGAAAGAAACCCTGAATAAGCAAAGCACTCCTTAAAAATAGAAGAAGGGTAGGAGGTATCTCACTCCCTGGTTTCAAATCCTACTACACTGCCATTGGTGGTTAAGACAGCATGGTACTAGTACAATGAGAGACACATAGATCAATGGAATACAATTGAGAACCCAGAGATCAGCCCATCTATCTATGGTCAACTGATTCTTGACAAGGAGATGAACTCAGTTAAGTGGGGAAACGACAGCCTTTTAAACAAATGGTGCTGGCAAAACTGGAAAAGTATCTACAAAAGACTCAAGAAAGATCCACACCTCACTCCATATACAAAAACCAACTCAAGGTGGATCACCGACCTAGGACTAAAACCAAGGACTATAAGCTTCATTAAAGAAAAGCATGGAAGAACACTACAAGTCCTAATCCACAACAGTCTTCCAAGTATGCTGAAAAACCTACAAACAGGAAAAGATAAAACAGATGAATGGGATAGTCTAAGAATCAAATCCTTATGCACATCCACAAACCTCTCTACCAGGGTAAAAAGGGAAGCCACAGATTGGGAAAAAGTATTTGGTAATGACATATCAGATAAGGGACTTATATTCAGAATTTATAAAATAATTGAGCACCACAACAAGATAAAGGCAAATAATCCAATAGAAAAATGGGCACAGGCTATAAACAGATACTTCACTGAAGACGACATTCGATGGCTAAAAAGCACATGAAGAAATGTTCAAAATCCCTAGCTCTAAGAGAGATGCAAATCAAAATAACTATGAGATATCATCTCACCCCAGTCAGAATGGCAAAATAACAGAATAGCAAGCAACAAATGCTGGCGAGGTTGTGGAGAAACTGGAACCCTTACTGACTGTTGGTGGGAGTGTAAAATAGTGCAACCACGAAGGCAGTATGGCGCTTTCTCAAAAAGTAGCAAATAGAGATACCATCTGGCCCAGCAATTCCACTACTGGGAATATATCCCAAAGAGACCATAACTGACACCCAAGCAGATATATGCACACCCATGTTTATCACGGCTTTGTTCATAATAGCAAGGAGTTGGAAACAACATAAGTGGCCATCAACAAACAAATGGATAGAGAAACTCTGGTATATTCATACAATGGAATACTATGCTGCATTGAAAAACAAGGAACTCACACAATATTATTCAAAATGGGTGACCCTGGAGGACATTATGCTGAGTGAAGTATCTCAGTAACAAAAGGACAAATACTGCATAGTGCCACTGTTGTAAAGCAGGACTGACCTTGGGGTTGGGAGGAGACTGAGAAGGATGAGTTCAATAATGTATATTGCATTGAAACAGATGAGGGAGAAAACTGTTTAAGAGGGAAAATTATTAGGTATTTTTCTCATGATAGGAGTCCAGAGTGAAGGCTGCACAGTGAAGTGGACCTTGGGGGAGGGATTGTAAAACAATGAAAGGATTTTTCTTTTACTTTTCCAAGGGGCTAGTGTACTAGGGAGGGGAGAAAAGTGAAACAATGAATGAATGGAAATATAAAGTCTCTGTAAATTTTCATTGAAATTAAGAATTTTAAAAAAAAGAAAAAAAATGATTGAGTCAGTGACTGGGGTAATGGGGGTAGGGGTGTCAGGAGATGATGAGATTGGCATAGGATAGGGTACGGGTTAGGGCTGTTGTACATAGGGTCCCTATGAGTTGCAGGTGACTCGACAGCACATAACAACAACAACAACTGAGCCAACAGGCAACATCATGATTGATGCAGAAAAGACTGAACTTGACCATGAATTAATTTTACGTGGATTCACAATCAACACATAGCAAGAGTAAAGAATTCAAAAGGCATGTTGCATTGAGTGAATCTGCTATTAAAACCTCTGTAAAGTGTTAATTTATGGCTTAGATGTCAGATTAAGGGCTGAACTATGTCTTACTCAGGCTGTGGTTTTTTAAATTGTTTCCTATGCATCTGAAAGCTGGACAACGAATAAGCATGACAGAAGAATTGATGCCTTTTAATTGTGGAGTTAGAGAAATATATCACTTATACTATGGATTGCTAAAAGAACAAATTTCTTGGAAGAAGCGCAACCAGAGGGCTCCTCAGAGAAGAGGGTGGTGAAATATTTTGGTTATTTTGTCAGAAGGGGTGAGTTCTTGGCAAAAGACAACATGCTGGGGAAAGGGAGAGGGTCAGAGAAAGAAGGTCGTCAATGAGATGGTCTGACAGTGACTGCCACAATGAGCCTGTAACATAACAAAGATCGTGAAGATGATGCAGGACAGGACAAGGTTCTGATTCGCTGTTCATAAGGCCATTAACTACAACAACCCATGGACAGGGTACATTCTTCAATTTACTCTCTTTTCCTTACTGTTTTTAAAGTATTAGTTTTATATGTAAAAATCATGACATTTTTATTAGGTTTATTTATTGGTTACTTGTACTGTT
>NW_006399848.1:9812671-9879992 GCF_000299155.1 Elephantulus edwardii
CAAGCGACTTGACAGCACGTAACAACAACAACAACAACATTAAGTGATGGAACTAGCATTTGAACTCAAGCATGCTGACTCCAAGACCTTATGAATGAAACAATTGTGTTACTAGTAAGATAATGTGAATTTTAGCACTACTGTGCACATCCATCCTCCTCTCATTCTTGCTGTCACTTTCCTTGTTTAGTTCTCATCACCTCTTACTTTTTTGTTAGGTGCTGGCACTGTATACAACTCTATATACAAGAGAACAAAACACGGCCTGCTGTTGTACCATCCTCAGAACATCTGCCGCACTTGAGTCCATTGTCGCAGTCGCCGTGTCAATCTGTCTCCTTGAGGGTCTTCTTTCTTCTCACCCTCTTACTTTGTCAAGCACGATGTCTTTCTCCAGGACTTGAGAGTCTCTCCTGCGGAACATTCTAGTTGCTCTTCTCCTCCACCTCCTCCTCTAGTTAATTTTTCTAATCAAGTAAGCAGACTGCTGAATGTTAAGGCCTCAAAAAGCACTGCATCTTTGCTCTCATTGAGTAAGACCTTCCATTTGATTTTTCCTGGTAAACAGCAATTTTGTTTTGCCAGCTGTTTCCATTTGTTACAGTCATGGCAGATAGTTTCACTTTTGCTTTCAAGGGATTCTATCATCAGAATCCTCATTTCCAGTGCAGGATTATATCAAAAGTCCCTGTGTCAGAACTTCTCTACCGAGGTTGGCCAAGCAATCCTGCTTTGGCTGCCAGAGCTTCATCCTGCTGGATATGATATTTCTGGGATCTCATGGCTATTCTTCATGTCATTTTTAAATATTTCTGTAAGCAATGTTCTGAACAGGTAGTCCCTTCAGGTTTTACTTCTCTTGTGAAATCTTTAACACAGTCCAGAAAGTAGGTTCCTGTGAGTTTATTGTAGGTTTCAAAAAATTCCTTAAGCTGTTTTTATCTGTTCAGATTCTGATATTTGTGCAGTCATATTCTTTTGATATGGTTATTAGTCACCTTTTCTAATGAATGAGTTTCTTTTCTATTCTACAATAGCAGTTGGTTGTCCAACCTTTCATTGAATGTCTTCAGTGAGCCGTGTTCTTATCTTTTGCTTAAATACTGAACCCTGTTCTTGATCTCCTCACCAATATTAGCCCGAATCTGCTCTACTTCTTTAGACAGGCTTGTTTGTTATTCTGGAACTTCATAGTATATTCAATATTCTTCATAACACTACAACTCAAAGACATCAATTCTCCTTTGGTCTTCCTTATTATCCACCTTTCTCATATTCTCAATTCCCATTGCCATCGAGTCACAATCCACCCCTCGCTGACCCTCTAGCAGGTTTTCAGAGGCTGTAAATCTCATGAGAGGAGTGCTCACCTTTTTCCCATGGAGCAGTTGATGTGTTTGGACTGCCACAGAAGCACTGCGTTTGGATTAGCAGCACCTGCTGCTATGAGCTACGCCATCAGAGATCCTTGTCACATAGATAGGAGGTAATTACAAGCATTTTAAACCAAGCAGCTAGCTTCACATTCTGTGAAACTTCTTTTAGGTGTGAATGAATGCTTCAGTCGGAGGGAGGTGGATTCTTGGAGCCTTGCTGAACACGGTGGCACCTCCTCCCTGGAGGCTCAGCTCAGTCGATGTGGGAGGCTGTATTTTTTGGGGGGAAGGTGATGATTGAGGCTGTATTTGTTTCATGTCACCTGGAGAGAGCAGACATAGAGAAATCTCTCTGGAGATATTTTTATTTACATGCCCTTTTGACTGTCTGTGTATTGAACACAAAGCAAGTGATATCCTTAGTTGAGCTTACTGTTCCCAGTTTTTTTTTTCCTATAATTTTTTTAAATTAATTTTAATGAACATTTACAGAAATTTTGGATTTCCATTCATTCATTGTTTTATTTTTCTCCCTGCCCACCCCTCCCTCCTAGTCTGCTCCTCTCTCTGAAAAGTAAAATTCCTTCACTGATGTACAATCCCCCGCCCCCTCCCCAATCCACTATGCAACCTTCACTCTGGACACCCGTCATCGCCATAATAACCAATCATATATCATTTTAAACTGTTATCTCCCTCATCTGTTTCAATGCAGTATACATAATTTATCTGTCTCACCCCTAACCCTGATGTCATTTCTGCTCTACAACAGTGGCACTATCCAGTATTTGTCCTTTTTTGACTGAGATATTGCACTCAGCATAATGTCCTCCACAACAAGATAAAGGTAAATAACCCAACTGAAAAATGGGTACAGGATATGAACACTTCACTAAAGAAGACATTCAGATGGCCAACAAATATATGAAGAAATGCTCAAAATCCCTAGTTCTTAGAGAGATGCAAATCAAAACAACTATGATATATCATCTCACCCCAGTAAGGATAGCAAAATTTAACAGAGCAGCAAACAACAAATGCTGGCGAGGTTGTGGAGAAACTGGAACCCTTATTCACTGTTAGAGTGTAAAATGGTGTAACCACTATGGAAGGCTGTATGGTGCTTTTTCCATTCTATTTTCTTAACTGTTGCGATCAGGAACATGTATATATAGCTGATTTTCAGATATTAATCTTATATTCAGCAAAACTATTTTTATAACTGTAATAATTTCCTCTGAATTCTATTCAGTTTCTATGTACTCAATTATGCAATGCCTAAATATTGATAGTTCTGTTTATGCATTTCTTTCATCTTTTAAGTTATTTTTATTATAATGTTGACTCGCATATCAGTTTCATAGTGAATAGAAATGTTGATGATGATCATCTCTTTTTCTTGAATTCAGGAAATTATTCTAATATTTTACATCAATATAGTGTTTATTTTAGGCTTTACCGAAGCAACTTTTTATCAGTTTAATGAAATTCTCTTTTATTTACAATTATAGTTTTTAATCACAAAGATCTGTTAAAATTTCCCAAATGTTTGCTCTATATCTATTGAGGTGCTTATGATATTCTTTATGTTCTCATTTATAAATAAAGTAAGTTACAGACTTTCTGGTATGAAAGAAATTGAATTTCTGAGTCACCCAAACTTGGTCATGATCTATTTTCCAAATAGATTACTGAACATGTCTGGTTTCAACATATATTCCTACCTGAATTAAAAATAAATAAATGAAAAGTAACATTTCTATTATTGGGGGTAATGCTTTTCACCACGTTTCGTATTTCCAGGAGTAAGAACTTGAGTAGAATAATACTTCCAGACTCATATTCTACCTCTTTCTCTTCCTTTTTGGAAAAGGAATTATCTTATCAGATGAGAGAACTGACACACAGGCTGAGTCTTCTCTAAGGGAGATTTTGAGGGTGTGGACCTACTTTTCATAAGAAGACATTTGGATCTGGTCAACCACTTCTAGCATATGATGAGCTTATTAATAGAGAAAGCTGTCTATTCTCCCTCTTATGCCTCCCTATAGAAGAGGCTTGGTAAGTTCAATGATAGGAAGACCACTGATAGAGCTAAGCCACATTCTCCAACTAATTCTATCATTAATCAAGTGAACATTTAAAATCCATCTCTCTGACAAGTAATTAAAAGCTACTGGGTCATATTTGAAATCACAACATCTACCCTTATTCTCCAACCAGTGTGATCTCTCTAAAATACACATATTACTTAAACAAAAATAATTTTTTGCAAGTTCTCTAATGTCTCAAGGTTAAAACCAAACTAATTTTCATAGAGTACAAATGCTAATGTGATCTCTTCTTTGCTTCCTCGATAACTCTCAATTCTGGATCCCTCTCTTCCATCTCTTCATTAAACCCTTTTCCAAATCCAAAGTGCTCTCTCCTCAGGGTTTTGGCCCAGGCTGTTTCCCTCTGCCTGAAATTCCATTTGTTTCTATTGTTCTGAGCAGGCTAATTTGTCTTCATACTCCAAGGCTGAGATCAGGCTTCGCCTCTCTTAGGAACTCTTCGCAGATTTGGACCTGAGGTGGGTCAGGGGCCTTCTCTTTGAAAGTCTCAACTCTGATACAACATTTTCTTAAATGATCTGATTTGCTGAATCTCTTTAAAAGTGTGAGCAGAAGCTGTTTTTAAAATCACTGTGTCCTAGGGAAGAATAAAATATTCTCCATAATAATTAAAATATCAAAGTATAACAGATAAAAAATATGCATAGAAATAAGAATATGTATTAGATATATAGATTCATTTTTAGTTCATTTTTATTTATTTATAGTATAAAATAGACTGGCTTGTCTTTCCAATTTTTATTCTATTTAAGGTAGCATTAAATATTCCTTTCCCCATAGTTTCTTAAGAGAAAGACCATTTGCTTCAAAATCACAGAAAGAACACAATTTAAGAATAAAAGGTAATCCTGCAGATCATCAGGAATGTGACAGTTCAATAGGGCTCTACAAATTCCCCAGGATCAGGAACTTGCATGCAACTAGCATTTGGCAGCCAAGGGATACATACTCTTCCTCAAATATAACTACTCACTGAGGTCTGTGACAACAGGGCAAAAAAGAGACAACTAATTAGAGGTGGTACTTTATGAAATGATCTACAGCATAAACTAGGATTCCCCGTTACTGAGTGAGGGTAGGTTTGCGAGCTTTGGTAACAAGAGGAAATAGTAGTAGGTTTGACAATCTCTTATGAAAAGTGAGTATATGCTTTAATCCTCACACCCCATCATTCCCTTCATAGCCACCATTTACACAGCATCAGTCAGCCGTGGTTGGCAGCTACAGCATGCCTAGAATGAAATATGAACCGACTCCTCTTTCCACCAGCTTTATTCCAGGCTAAATACATACATGAGTCTCTAGCTTCTGGATTTGTGTCAGGGGCAAAAAAAAGCACCAGGACTATACTCAAAGACAGCACAGTCGCCCTGGGGTTCCAGGTCTGGAGCGTGAAAACAGATCTTTTCAGGAGGCTCAGCCTTCCTTTGCAGGAGCTCACTCACCTTGCAGCAAATCTTTAAAGCTGTTTTCTATTTGATTTAGGAGGAGTTTGAAAGCTAAGAGTTCTGCAGTGATGAAAAAAATGCACATTAAGAGGTATGAAGGGCAGGGCTGTGCAGAGTAGGTGCCTAGGAATTAACAACTAATGGTGGTTTGGGCTGTGGCAAAGTAGTATAGGCTTTAGCCCTGTTTTAAGCTTTTACTACTGAGAGATACTCTTAGTCATGTACTGACTCTTCCATCTCCAATATTTAAAATTTTTAGGTGAAAGTTTACAGTGAATTATTATTATTATTGCACTGCTGAATTGAGTATGACTCATAGTGACCCTATAAACAACAGGCCTGAACCCTGTCCTATCCTGTGCCAATCTTACAATATCTGACACACTTGAGCCCATTGCTGCAGTCACTGTGTCAATACACCTGGTTGGGGGTCTTCCTCTCCTTCACTGTCCCTACACCTTTCCAAGCATGATGTCTAGGGAATCAGGTTCACATTTTATTATTTTTTTACAGTTTATACTGTGACACTGATGTACTTCTCTAAGGAATGGTCCCTCTCAGCAACATGCCCAAAGTATGTGAGACAAAGCTTCACAATCCTTGCCTCCAAGGAGCAACCTGGTTTCACTGTCTCCAGGATAGATACGTTTGGTTTATTTTTGGAAGTCCATGCCAAGAGTGGGGGAAATGTTCAATACTTTTCTCCAGCACCACAACTCAATGGGAGCAAGTTTGTAAGAGATAATGAGAATGGCTCATGATAGGACAGACTTTGGAGCTGTTGAGTCCACAGAGTTCATAGGATCGCTATGAGTTGTAGTCAGCTTGATGACACATAACAACAATACTGTATTCCTGGTCATAACCTTCAGTAATGGTAGCCAGGTACCATGTAGTTCTTCTGGTTTTGAAAAGTGTCGGCTATTAATCTTGTGGACAAGTTTCTCCTTTGAGTCTTTCTTTTTTTCATTTTCCTTTACAATTGTTTAGTCTCATACGGTTTACAACCTTTCGCAACTCACTGAACCAGAGGGTAGAACTTTATGAACAAGTCACTAAATTATTCCGTGACCCTACTGTCCTAAACCCTTCAATCCAGTAGACCAATAACTTCAGTTGTTTGAATAAGTCTAGTAAGTCCCTAAAACTGTGTCCTACATGAGCTTTATGAATTCTATATACACACTGCATATTAATGTGTATTTGCATATACCTGTACATACAGTTATAGCCACATCAGGAACCACAGTGGTGCAGTTGTTAAGTGCTTTGCTGCTAACCAAAAGGTTGGCAGCTGAAAGATGTGCGTGTGGGTTTCTGTAAAGATTTACAGGCCCGTAAACCCTATGGTGAAGTTCTCCTCTATTCTATAGTTTTGCTGAGTTGGAATCACCTAACAGCAGCAAGTTTGCTTTTAGAAAGATATACCTATCTACACCTGCACTCAGTACGTTTTCTGATAGACACATATGCACACACTTCTACCACTATTCTAACATACCTGGTTTTTTATTGCTACTACTGTTGCAAAATTTGATGTTCTAGTGTTCACTCAAGTTACCCATTTTCCTAGTGTGCTTTTAAGTGTCTTCATTTTATTCGGTCAAATTGCACAGACTTAATTTTTATTCAGTATTGTCTTCCCCATCAAAAATGACAAGTGTCAACTATCCAGAAAATTCTTTGCCCTCCCTCCTCTTGTAACTATCAAAGAATGTTCTTTCTATATATACAATGATTCCTAACTTTCTTTTAACAGTGGAGCCATATAATATTTGCTGGTTTGCAATTACCTTAGTTGACTTGGCATAATGCTCTTCAGATTCATCCTTATTATGATTCATAGACACCATATTATTATTTATACTTATTTTTTATTTTATCATATAAATGTACCAGTTTATCCATTCATCCACTGATGGATACAACCTGTTTCCATCTTTTTCCAACTGTAAGGCTGTAATGCATTGCTATGCATATTTATTCATGTCATTGCTCCTATGTCTCTTAGAGCGATATCTAGGTGTGGGATTACTAGATAATAAAATCATTCTAACATTTGACAAATGCCATCCTGTGTCTACCATGGTAGTAAAAGCAGCTATACCATTTAACAGTCCTATCAGCGGTCCATAAAAGTTCTAATCCACAAGCTGGTCAGTATTAGTCGTTTTCTGTTTGTTTTCTTTTGATCACTTCCTCTTTTACAGGGACGGATGGTATTTCATTGTATTTTATATCTGCATCTCTCTAGTGACTAATTTGCTCCTTGGAGGCAAGGATTTTGAAACTCTATCTTACACATTTTGGGTATATCTCCAAGAGGGAACCAATTCTTGGAAAAGGTCACAATGCTTGGAAAGGTAGTGGGTCAGCACAGAAGAGGAAGATCCTTGAGGAGATGGGTTGACACAGTGACTGTGGCCATTGGGTCAGGGGTTCAGAGATGGTGAGGCTAGCTCAGGATGGGGCATGGTTCAGAGCCATTGTTCATAAAGTTGTTACATGGGTCAGAGTAGACTCAATGGCATATAACAACAACAACAACAATGGCTAATGTGTTTTAAGTCTACCAATTGCTCCACTGGCGAAGGATGGACCATCTCCTTCTTTGTGATTTACTGCTTCTGAAAACTCACTGGGGGCCAGCAATGTGTTTGTTCCAGATTAACAGTGCTTAACAACAATCATGGCTACAGAAGGAGCTCTGGTGGCTTAGTCCATAGAGAGTTGCACTAACCCAAAGGGGGTGCTTCCCTGGTTGTCTGAATCCACTAGGGTCTCTGTGAGAGAAAGTTAAGCAATCAACTCCTGTGCAATTTACAGCCTCTGAAAACCCACCGGAGTGTCAGCTATGTGCTGGTTCTGACTCAATGACAAGGAGGTGAGTTGTTTGAGACTGCCTAGCAATCATGAGTATCTTCTCATCTATTTGTTGGTCATCGAAGTGTTCTCTTTGGTGAAGGGTCTGTTTATATCCTTTGCCCACTTTTTACTGGTTGGTTTTTTTTCCCTTTTCTTTTTGTTGAGGTGTAGTAATTTTCTTAATATTTGAGAGTATAGCCTCTTGTCAGATAGGTTGTTGCCAACATTGTTCACAGTCTGTACGTTCTCTTTTGACTCTTTTGTACTTCATTTTTCAGAGGTCCCAGTCATCTAACTTACCTTCTGTTCTTTCTGCATTACTAGTTGTATGTTTAATAGGCATTTATGCTGAAAATTAGGTTCCCTAGTTCTGTTCTTAAATTTCCCCCCAAAATTTTATAGTTTTAGCTTTATCATCTGCTGCCTATTTTATGTGTGTTTTCATAACCGTCCAGGAAATTTTAATGCATGTTAACTTTTTTTTTATACTAGTTTATTTACAAAATTCAAATACATTTTTTTCACATCGGATCCTTCCCATTTCTTTTACTTCCTGTTGTTGTTGTTGTTATGTGCCGTCGAGTCGCTTGCGACTCATAGCGACCCTATGTACAACAGCCCTAAACTCCGCTCTGTCCTGTGCCAATCACACTGTCTCTGACACTCCCATCCCAATTATCTCAGTCACTGAATCAATCAACCTCATAGAGGGCCTTCCTCTCCTGAGCTGTCCCTCCATCCTCCCAAGCACAACCCTGCTTGCTGAAACTGAAGAGGACCTGAAGCGCCTGCTGCAGAGTGTCAAGGACTGCAGCCTACAATATGGATTGAGGCTCAATGTCAAGAAGACAGAGATTCTCACCATTAGACCAACTGGCAGCATCAGGATGCATGGTGAAGAGATTGAGATTGTACACAGCTTAAGTTTGCTTGGCTCCATAGTCAACAGTCTTGGCATCAGCAGCCAGGAAATTAAGAGGCGCATTGCCATGGGAAAGTCTGCTGTTAGGGACCTCTCCAAAGTACTGAATGAAGAGCAATGGTGTCTCTCTGGAGACTAAGGTGCGTCTGATACAGGCTATGGTCTTCGCAATCACTTGTTATGCATCAGAGAGTTGGACAATGACCAAGGAGGATAGAAGGAGAACTGATGCCTTTGAGCTGTGGTGCTGGAGAAGAGTATTGAGAATACCACAGACTGCTAGGAAAACAAACAGATTTGTCCTGGAAAGGGTTAAACCGAGTGGCTCCTTAGAGGCAAGGATTCTGAGGCTCCGTCGAACATTTTTACTTCCTACCCACTAAATTATATGATCTCATGAGTAATCCTCTACTGCCCTACCCCTCCTCACCCATCTGCTTCCACCTTCTCTCTTGATTGGATCCTCATACTCATTCTACAATAATGGATTTTATACAGGATTTGTTCACGCAGCAAAATACTCTTCAGTCTCTCTCAAGTTAGGTAATAATTTTATACAGGTTTATATACAAAGTTCATATATACTGTTTTTCACACCAGACCTTCCCCCCCTTTCCTTTACCAATCGCTCCCTCCACCAATCAGATTGTGCAATCCTTTATTTAACCCCTCCCCTTGGGTCCTTGTACATGCTCTGCAATAATGGTCCTATACAGCATTTGTCTTTTTGAGACTGAGTTAGTTCACTCAGCATAACACTCTCCAGTCCCCCCTCTGTTAGGTAGTAATTTACAAAATCATTGTTCCTGCATGCTGCATAGTGTTCCATTGTGCGAATGTACCATAATTTCTCAATCCATTTTATTGTGGTTGGGCATTTGGGCTTTTTCTGTGTTCTTGCAATGGTGAATAATACAATGAGATACCATATTACTCCGGTAGAAGTGGCAAGGTTTAGCTGGAGATCAAGTAATAAATGTTGGAGAGGATGTGGCAAGATAGGAACTCTTATACATTGTTGGTGGGACTCTACAACGTCACAACCACTCTGGAAGGTAGTTTGGTGTTTCCTCAAAAAGCTAGACATAGAAATTCCATATGGCCCAACTATTCCACTGCTTGGAATATACCCTGAGAAAATGAGAACTGAGGCACAAACAGTCTGGTGTTTCTTTTGACGATATATATCAAATATGGCAGAATGTGCAAGTACTAGATTATGGCTAGGATGATTAACAGGGAAGAGTTTTAAAGTTTAAAAATATTTAGTATTAACTAGAACATTTTATTGGGCATTTGATATTTCTGAAGTATGTATCTGTGGTACAAATATGTGTAATAGAACATTTGCCAATTCAGCAAATTTTGCATGTATAATTCTGTGGCATTTTAAAAATAATCCTTATGTTGTGTAACCATTACCATCATCTTTTCCCGAATTGTGATGAATATATTTTTAAAACAACATCTTTGAAAAGCAATGCCTACAGTCTCACTGCCATCTCTGCGTGTCTGTAATATTTCATTTTAAAAAAGAATTTGAAGCTCATTGTATTTTTTAAGTTACAAAGGCAAAGAACCCCAAAACTAAGACATATATCACCACAAGAAAGAAAGGCACCAAACATGAGTAACGTTAAGGATTACTTTCTAAATTTAAAACAACAGGGTTAAAAAATTGTTTTGTTGTCATGACAATATAAACCAACTAAAAAAGTCTGTGCAGTCATATTTCCACAGACAAACTTTTCTTCTTCTCAGTCAGAATCTTCTTTCACTGGTGCTTGTATAGGGACACTGAAGTAATAGAACTGGCATTGGGGACAATTTATAGAAATGCTATTTTAAAAGACTTCTCATATGAATACTTTGTAAAGGTTAAGGCTTAACATTAAACTAAAACTCACAGAAAGCATTTCAAGTTGGGAAGGGATCCGAGACAACATGGGCCAAATAAATGCCACTGGACTGACTCCCTCAAATATCTGATAGCACATGCTGCCGTTAGCAGGTGCTAGGGTCAGTCCATTAATGACTGAATTCTCTAACAAGTACTTGTTGAACAAAAATTCTGTTCTTAATTTAGAGTCACATGCTCAGGCTTAGCCTTTAGGTGAAAGAATAGGGAATCTTAAAGGGAGTCAGAGGCCAGGAATCTATAAAGTTCTCCTGATAATTCTCAGGCGCAGAAGGTTTGGGAAGCACTACCTTAGACAAGAGTTTGGGCTGCAGTCCTCTGGTGACATAGATGTAGGGAGTTGCGCTGCTAATTCTGAGGTGGTACCTCTCTGGCAGCTCCAATTCACCAGGTGCTCTGTGGAGGGAGGTGGACCATCTCTCTCATGCAATTTACAGCCCCAGAAAACTCACAGGAGGGTCAGCTATGAGCAGGTTCTGATTCACTGGCAGTGAGTTTGGGTTTTGAGTTCAGTTTAACTTTGGTCAGGTTCTAAAGATACCTCTGTCAGGGTGGGGGCTTGCAATACACTGAGTGGAGAAGGAAGGGATGCGCCCGGAGGAATGAAAGACACTTCTGGTCACCATGGTGCTTCCTCCAAAACCTTGAAGTCACTGTTTTACAGACTGCTGTAGAATTACAAAAGCTTTTGGCAGGGCTCCATATTTAAAGAATATTTTCAGGGGAGATACCATATTTCCACTTTAATTACCCAGTGAGAAGGAAAAACATGTTGAAATTCTAAAGGGAAAACATAAGCTGAGTGCCTGCATGATGCAAAATTATTGATGTTCTCAGCTGGTAACTGAAAGGTTGGAGGTTCAAGTCTACTCAGAAGCACCTCAGAAGAAAAGTCTGGTGGTCTGCTTGTAAAAATCAGCCATTGAAAACCCTATGAAGCACAGTCCTATTCTGATATACTGAAGGTATCCATGACTCAGAATCAACTTGATGGTCATTGGTTTTGTCTGTTTAAAGTTATACTTTCATATAGAAAGCCAATGAGCAGACAGATAAGAGATAAAGCCATTTCCCCCACGCATTTCTTAGAGTGCTTGGCTATCTCCAAAATCCACTACTACATAATGTGGAAAATACAATTTAATTCTAAATGTCACAGTTTACTGCTTTTCCCTTATGTCCCATGGGTATAGTTTCCTCAGATTTCATCTACATCTATCTGGGACTTTTTCCAACCAAGCTGTCCTGTAAAAGTGGGAATTTATTTTTAACTTAATTCTTACTAGATATCACCTGTATGAAACAATAACCAGGAATATGATGAAGAAATAAAAAGGAGTTATGTCACACAAACTGTTATTTAGCCTACAAACTGCACTTGTATGTCTGTGTCTCCAACGACTGAGCCTCCTTTAAGCATCTGAGGCTGTAAATCACACAGGAGAATGGTCACCTTTCTCCCTCGGAGCTGCTGATGGATTTGAATGGCCAGAGACGCTCTGCCTTTGGGTTAGCAACACAGTTTCTTGTGGACTAAATCACCAGAGGTCCCTGAACTTTTATAGAATTGTCCTGTACTTTTATAGGATTGTCAGAAAGCAAATAGAGGCACAAGTGCTTCTACTTTCAGATTAGAAATCAACGCTTAACTTTATACTGACACTGATTCTGCTACCTTTTCAAGGAACATTTCTAGACCTCTCTGGTTAGATGCCAATGTGTTGGTGCCCAAACCATTATGATTCAATGGCTATTTTTTTCCCAGTAGATCACCTGGCCTTTCTTCCTAGTCTGTCATAGTCCGGAAGCTCCCCAGAAGCGTACCAGCATCACAGCATGCTAATAGATGGGGGATGGGCATGCCTGAGATGCACTGAACAGAAACTGAGCCCAGTTCTCCACAGGGAAAGAGAGAATATAGGCCCCAATTGAGCCTCTGTGTGGGTAAAAGTCACACTTCGTATTTATAATACTTTTAAATGGACAAATCCCTTTCAAATACACTGTCTCTAGAATTACAACAACTCTATAAGAAAGTATAATCTCCTCTGAAGGACACACAGAAGTGGAAGCACAGAAGAGTCCAATGATTGCCTGATGTCACACAGCTTATGAGTGACAGGGTCAGGCCTTAGACTTTCTTCTCATAGGAACGGGCTTCGAATCCACTCAAGCCATCAGTTCTCGACATATGCTGGAAAGAATGTTAATGGCAAAGAAATAGTTTCCTAGAATAAAGTTACAACAGTTTGCATGTCCTTCTGTAGCTGATAGTTGGGGCATCCTTTGACAGGCAGGCTCAAAACAGTGTCATGAAGGAAGGTACATGGACAAGGTTATAATTTGTAACTGATCCTAATCTACATTTAGGTCACCAGGACCTGGAGCCTGAGATATAAAGAATTGTCAGCATACATTTTTTGTCAATATAGAAAATTGCTACTCTGTTAGTATCTTTCAGGTATCTATGTCTTATTAAAGAGAAAAATGCAAGAGGGCATACGTTTGCTAAGGACATCAGGTTTTTAAAATCCATATTTAAGGCCACAAGATAAAGGTCTGCTTACCCTTCCTTCATGTCATTAATGGGAAGAGGCACCCTGCCACCTCTGTCTAGAGCGGAGGTGATGTTGATGGCGTTGAGTCGCTCTGGCTGCCACACATTTTTCACTGCCCCAAGAAAGTCTCCGAGAACCTCACTGGCGAGCATTTCTTCGACATTCATATTTTTAATGAAGAATTCTGCTTGATATGGTAATGGGAAATCTAATATTGATGAGAAACGATATGTATATCTTGAATGAAGTAGTTTTTAAAAGGAGACATAAAAGAACAATTTGAGTTTTGTTGGCATTGAGAAACATATTAATAATGACTTTAAAGGCTTTTACTAGAATAAGGAGACTTATCTAAAAATGTTACAAATATTAGACATAGGAGATTCTCTACAATCTAAACTAAAGCAACTGACGGTATAATTGTAAGATTTGGCCAGAAAAAGGTGGGGGTAGAGGAAGAGCCAAATCTACTTCAAATTCACTGTTTGGATTAACTCACCAGTTCTCCACCTCCCTTCTCACTCTTCCAATCTACTCTGTTGGAAAGAAGATTCTTAAAAACTCTATATAGCAGCCTAGTGGATAAGGAGTTGCACTGCCAACCCAAAGGCTGGAGGTTTGCACCCACTGGCTGATTCATGGAAAAAAAAGATAAGTAATCTCCTACCAAGTGCAATTTATAATTTCTGAAAATCCACTGAAAGGTGGGCTCTATATGGTCAATGTGCTGTGGAAGGTACCAAGACAAGGCTGTCATTTACAATGCTGATACTGTTCCATTAGATGCCCAGGAAGCAGAGTTTGAGATATAATGAACCGTTAGCATTTTTGTCAATACTAAAAATTGCTAGTCCATTTATATCTGCGGTGAGTAGGTTCTGACTTGATGACACAGAATGATGACAACACATGAAGTACATTGTACTGCTTTAGAATTGGCAAATCTTCTTTCAAGCATATTATTTCATGTAATTATTACAACCACCATGGTGGTTTTATTTCCATTTGAACAGAGAAGGGAGATGGGGCAGAGATGTGTATTCTTTCTAAGACTGAAGACACCACAAAATATCTGCACTTGCTCTTTTGAGGTAGGCTGTATTATTACTTTCTAAAATAAATGTTAATTAAATTTTCAATAACAATTCCGGAGTCATGGCACTTCTACTATATTGACTATCACATAAGTAAATATTCTAGCAAAAAAGTAAATATTTAAAAATTCTTATAAAACTCAATGTAACAATTGTTAAAATTTTACTTGGCCTTTTCCCTCCTCCATAGTGTCCCATCAAAACGAAACATTTTTAAGTTAATGCCTTAAACCAACCTAATAAAATGCAGACATTTCAGCATAAGAAACTCTAAATTAATATGAAAATATTTTAACTTCATAAATTTTGGTTTTGGCCTAGGGAGCAGTTAAAAAACAGTATCTGTCATATTAAGTTTGTTCTATTAAGATAGATTCTTATCATTTGACAATATTTCCCTAATGTTATAAAAGAACATTTAAAAAGATTTCATATTTTAAGCATTAAAATTTTCTTGTATTTCGGGAGTATATTTACAATGAGACTGGCAAAGTGGCTTGAGCAAATTATCTTCTTTAATTCTAACTATAAGGCTGATGTGTTGTTACTTGTTGTCAAGTAAGTATTAATTCATAGTTGACCTCCCAGTGGTTTTTCAGAGACAGGAAATCACAACTGTCTATTCTTCTCCCATGGAGCAGAAGGTGACTTTCAACTGCCTGCCTTTGCGTTGGCAGCACACCTCCTTATCCAGTAGGTCACCAGAGCTCCCTATAAGGCAGATGTTTTTGTTACATACTGCCAAGTTGGAAATGGCTCATAACAGATCCTCCAACTGGTTTTAAGAGGCTCTTCTTACTCCAGTGAAGCAGGCAGTAGAATTGAACTGGGTGCTTTGGGGTTGGAAGCACCACTTCTTACCACTAAGCCACCAGAGCTTCCTATAAGGCAGACAAAGTACTACCATTTTTCTCCATACTTTCTGATGGGAAAGCTGAGCTTTGGAGAGGTCCAAGAATTTACTATCATTTTAAATTTTCTCTGGGTCACTATCAAGGGGAGTTAGCTTTACGGCACCTAACAACAACAAAGGAGATTGCCTAACTAGAGCACTGAAGAGAAGTTCCAATACATAGTGAAAACTAGTTATATATTAATTGTTGTTGTTAATTGTTGTCAGTCAAATCACCAGATGCTGGAGAAAGAGGGCCAATAATCTCCTGTGCCAGTCTGATTCAACTCCATCCACAGTAAGGAAGGGGGAAAAAAGTTCTGTCAGTCAACTCCAACTCATAACAGCCTGTGTACAGGGACTAAATGCCGTCCCAATTTATGTCATCCTTACAATCTTTGCTGTGCTTGAAGTTTGGCCTAATGATAATACTATGAATTAGCTGATGACTTCAATCCTTCCTTTAAAAGAAAAAAATTGCATCTGTTTCTGCATTTTACATAAATTTACAGCTGCCCATAGTAGTAACATGATGTATGTTCTCTGATGCATTTCAACAAAATGAATATATTAATTACATCTCCCACCCCAATCTAACAACTGAGTAAAGAATAAAAATTGTGTAATTAATAAATGAAATGTTGATGCCCTTATATCTCATAACGTCTCTGTTATCAAAGGACATTCAGTGCCAAAAGTGAAGTCAGGAATGAAAGTGTAGCTCCAGAGATTCCATGTAGACCTTTCTCCCCAGTGATTTATTGGTGCTCCCAGGCCTTCATCACAGAGGAGTCTTCTCTCCCTCCTATACTGTCATTTATTCTGCTATGACTTGGTTAAATGTGTTTGATTTAAAGGCCATCTGCCATCTTCTAAAATATGACAAATTTATTCTGTTTTATGCAGATACATTTCCTGTTTCACATGGATAAATGCATTTCCTGTTTTAGATAAATAGGAACTTAATCATGCTACATGTTTCTCCTCACAGCCAGAAATAGTATCATAGAAATGTGCCAGAAAGAACAGGTTTCTGGGAATAAATAGGATCATCCACATAAACAATATAAAATACAGTTTTTTTAAATATACCTAAAGTCTACCATCTTATTCAGCATGTTTACAGCTAGTTTTCTGAAAAAGCTTGTGAAACATTTTCCTTGTTATCAGTGCTTCTCTTTGGAGGGTGGTTATTTTCATTGTTACCCCCATCTCTGTGACCCAGTTCATTTGTGACTCTCTCAGACCTGCAGCCAACCCTCTCCTGCACCCCACCCTGCAGACCTCATAGCTGCCCGTTACTACCCAGGTAAGCACTGCTGCCAAGCCACCCAGGGATGAGTCACAATGTCTTTCTAACTTTGGGGAAATCCCATGTCTGCTATATTTGGACATCACAGAGGCCAAGAGAACAGTAGGCCAAATGACTGGTGGCCAGCCTCTGAGACACTGAAACCTACTTTAGAGACTTTCTGTACTATCCTTCAGCACCAGGTTGATTCTACTTGACCAGGGTCCCCTTAAATCTTTCAGTGCAGCAGGCCACAGGGCAAGGAGTATGTGTGAACATGATTATCCTTATAGTCACTATTCACTATTTCTTTTCCTAAACATCACCTGACAGAATTTGGCATAAGTGGAGGCCACTTCAAAGATAGATTTTTTGTCTATTTGCTCAGCTAGGCTGGTGTAGCTCCTAGGGAGTGGTGCTGCTAAACCAAGAGCAGTGCTTCTTTGGCTGTTTGACTCCTCCAGTGGTCCTGTGAAGAAAGCTGAGAAATGGCCTCCTTGTAATATACAGCCTTGGAAGCCCACTGGAGGAAGGGTCAACAATGAGGCACTGACTCAGTGCCGTGAGGTTTGAGTTTCTGAGACTTGTAAGGTCAAAAGAACGTCAGTTGTTTGGTGATTTTTGAAACAACTTTGGGCAAAGGAAGTGCAGTGGAATTGTTCTGAAGGAAGTAAAAATGGAGGAGTAAACCTTTGATCATCAGGACAGAACTGAAAAGCCTGGTTTATAGGAAATCTGCCAACCTTTCATTTAACAGTAGAGCTATTAAACCACTGCACTGCTGGGGGTCTTTTCTTTAGATCAAAAGCCTCTAAGTTACCTCTTGGACAGTCATTTGTAGGTTTCCATTAGTATACAGTATATAGACATTTCAACAACGGCATCTATTCAAGTGTCCATGTACAATTTGTACTGTGGAGGCCTGAGACTAGATTTAAGAAAAAGTCAGTCCATGATGTAGACTAGGTTATCTTTTAATATCTAGAATTCTAGTTTTGGTCCAAGAATAATAAAATATATTGTTGTTGTTGTTGTTGTGTATCACCAAGTCAGAACTGACTCAGGTGGCCCTCCACCAGGTCTTCAGAGGCAGTAAATCACACAGGAGTAGACTGCCCATGTTTTTCCTGTGGTGCAGCTGGAGAAACTGAATGATGTACCTTTGGGTTAACAGCACAACTCCTTACCACTAAGCTACCAAACATCATTTAATAGAATATGGCAATAATATAATATGATGAATTCCCAAGGAGAGAAGAACTCTGCCATTGTTCTGCTCATAATGGATATTCCAATCTTTCCAATTCAGAGTTAGGAAGTAGTCATCCTTGAGGCCAAGAAAAGTCTTCCTGCTCCCAACATTAACACCTACAAAAGCTCTTGTGAGGGATGGTGGTGGGAGGGTAGACAGAATCCTCTGTTCCGACCCACAGAACTTGTATTTGGCCTTACTTTTCATATATTAAGCTAATTTAAAATTTTAAATCAGTACGTTTGCATTGGTAAAGCTAAAATCCTTGAGGGGGAAAAAATCACTAAAGGAGTTTCAGTCTTCAAGAAATCTTAAGTATGTACATTATGACCAATTTTACAGAAGGTGTTTCACATTTTATAGTACAAGGTAATTTTACCCCAGTCTTTGTTGATTTATCATGAATTTCATTTATGATAGAATATTTTATGTTTGTATAATTGCTTTTGTGTTTTAATTGTACCAAAAAACCAACCCCAAGCAGTCACCTATCGAGGATGCACAAGGAACATGAATTTGCTTAATTTTCTCAACATTTCACTATTTATCATATTAGATATATATGGTTAACTTTATATAGTTATAAAAGATCATAAAAGAGACTCTTTGTAGATAAAGAAAAGACCATCAATGTATTTTTCCATACCTACCTTCTGCTGACATTGTATTAATGATCAAATTATGTCTTGCAGTCTCAAAAGTACGCCTATTGTAGGCAGTTATCTATTAGAGAAAGGAAATCATATTAAAGTGGAATGTTGACTTGAAAAAGGAAATTCATTAAGGACAACATAAAAAAGAATCACCATTCATTACATTTTCATGACTTAATTTACTTACAAAATACTCCTTCTCAGGGTAATAAGAACTCAAGAGCTTTTTAGCAAGATTACAAGAAAATAATTAGTCGAGCAAATTGAACATGCTGAAAAACCAAGTAAATTAAATCAGAAAGGCCCTTTCAGAAAAACTGTAGTAAGTACAGGTAGCAATACAGATGCATCATTAGTATGTGGATTAATCATTTTTAATTATGTGGCAGGACATTTTAAATTTCAAAAATGAAATACACAACTAAAGACCAATTTTTAAATGGATTCAAGGGTTATAATGGAAAACATACTTTTAAAAACAAGCACATCTCTCTCTGTGTTATTGGCATTTAGTACTGAACTGTACCTCAGCCAGTCCTGTTCCAATTAACAAGTTATATCTCACTTATGACGAGAGTAAAGCAGGAGTTATCATTGCTGGTGGTTTGCTTGTTTTGTTTTGTTAAAAAAAAAATGAAGGTCATGGCACATATTCAATAGCACAAATCAATTTCTTCACAGAGTCAAATATGAGAGTAAACATTTGCAGAGCCAATGAACTTACATCAATGTCAACTCAGAAAACAGGCATTGCATATAACAAACAAAGCCAAGGCCAACAACATGACGTATCTTCAAAAATTACAGATTAACAGACAGTAAATCATTCTGAACACATTTGCCGTACCTCAAAGAGCAAACGACTGTGCAAAAAGCTTAGAATCTCAGTGCTACACTTGAAGGAGAGACAAAAACTGTGGCTGACACAGAGACAAAAGAGGGGAGGGGGAAATGGGACTCAACTAAAAAGGAGGACCTTCAGCATTTTAAGCAGATTATCAAACATTTTTTACAACATCACAAATGTAACTCAAAGAAAATGTATTATAGACACTGGATACATTCTTCTCAGTTAGAACTATATAAAAAAATCAGTATTTTGTAATTAATAATTCCAAGTCATTAATGACATATTTAAAAAGTACATTTCTGAAAGGCATATTATTTTAAAAGTTGATAAAGAAAAATCTCTCTCCACAATTTGTCAAATTTCCATTGCATTTAATCACTTCTTTGCTGCTATCTGTTGAGGGACATGATTAACTAGGTTCATACTAAACACTAAAATTAAGACTAGCCAGTAAAATATGTTAGACAATATTGTTCACAAAGAAGTGAAAAACATGTAAAAATTATTATTTGGATCCTCATGATTTAAAAAATTCCCCTACCAAAGATGCAATCATATTTCCAATGGGAAACAAGTATCACTCCTCTACTATTTGTTATAATATCTTGAAGCCTCTGCTCAGAAAGGAAGATTAGATATTTTCAAACTAATTGCTATATTTTTCACTACTAGCGTGTTCATATATATCACAAATTTCATTACTGGAAATTTCATAAATTCTAATAAGACTTAAAAAAAATCCATAAGATCACTGGCTACTCAAGGGAGTGAAGATCATTTTATACTACGAAGAGGAATTTTATTATCTAAATTTACATTTAATGTTTAATTTTAACAGATATGGTAAATGGAGCCCTTCTATCAGTTCTAATGAGATACTGAAATACTCTAATATTCTCAATCAAATTCCACTTACTAGGATGATATGAAGACCTTGAGGGTAGTTATACGTGTGTGTCTGTTTTATTTTTAATCTCCTTTCTGGAACTTGGTTGGTCTATTTTATATGTTCAATGTTTATAGAATGAAAGAGTGAATTAGTGGGTTTATGTATTATCAAATATTAGTCTAAGATAAGTGAAACTCAAAAAAGATACGCAAAACTTTCTTCACTACTTTAATGATATTTCAAAATACATGCTGCTAGGTGTTGTCAAACTGATTGCAACTAATAGTAGCCACCAGTAATGAACTCTAACTGTCCCTTAAGGTTTACTTGTCTGTAACATTTACAGGAACAGATTGCAGCTGCTGGATGCGTTTACACTACCAACCTTTCAATCAGCAGTGTGCTTAACTGTTGTGAAATTAGTAACAGATATGCATGTCATGTATGAATTGTAAAAATGAGTGATTTACAGAGAAATCACTACTTGGTTATATGAATGATCTGCTAAATGCATTATCTTCTAATTTTTACCATTATCTCCTTACTCTATTAATAAACAGTAAGGTGCAAGAATATAATGAATGCTTGTTAACCCCGTCAACATGCATGCACTTCTCTCCCACTCAAGTGCCCTCTCTCTCCAACCAGAAATAAGCATGTATGTCATAAAATGTACTCTTGACTATTCTTGTTTCTGGGGATTTTTTTGATATATATATATACACACATATATATAGTATCATACTGGATTTTATCTTTTGAAATTGTTTTCCTCCCTCCTCTCCCACCTCCCACACTATATTTACAACATCCAGCCATGTTGCTGGGCAAGCTTAAGTTCATTGTTGCTGTACATGCTAACTATGAATATATCATCATCTGTTCTCTTGGTTGAGGTCTCCACAGTTTTATGGGCTTCCAGTATTAACATTCTAAGACTTAAAAAATTAAGCATACAAATAAAATCCAACACAGTCTAAGGTAAGTGTGGCTTGGAAGAAGTGCAGAGAGACTGTTCCTCAAAAGTGAGGATGGTAAGAGTGTCTCACATACATTGGGCATGGTATCAAGAGGTGCCAGTCCCTGGAGAAAGACACCATGCATGGTAAAGGGTCAGCTAAATGTGGAAGACCTTCAACAAAACAGACTGACATAATGGCTACAACATCAGCACGAAGCACAGGACAACTGTGAGATGAGTGCAAGACTGGGGAGTGTCTCATTCTGCTGTATACCGAGTTGCTACGAGGACTACCACCTAACAACAAGAGGGTTTTGGGATGTTATCATCATGGTAACATAACTCCAAGTGGGAACCCTGGTGGCCCACCGGGCAAATTGTGTTGTGCTGCTGATCCAAAGGCACGTAGCTCAAACCCACCACCAGTTGCTCCAAGGGAGAAAGATGAGTAATTTCCTCCCATATGATTTAGTCTCAGAAAATCTGCTACAGGTTCAACTGCTAGTCAGTTCTAAAGTGACAGCACGTAACAACAAACAAGGGGTCACATGAAAGGGTTTCTTCGAGGGATCTAGGACTGCTGAATCATGGAGTGCGATGACACTCAACGAAGACGCTATTTTCCAAAGTAGTTGTACCAATAGTCATATCCACTTGCAGTGAGCTTTCAAATAAGGGTACAGTTCTCATTGTGGTCTTGATTTAATTTTTTCTCTTTATTGATACAATTCAGCCTTTTCACTTGCATTTTTTTGCATTTATATCTCCCCTTCAGTAATGTCTATTCATGCAATTTTATTTTTTAATTGCAGGATTTCTTTTTGTATTTTAGATACAACCTTTATTCAGCTATAAGTATTAAAAATATCTTATTGTTTGTAGCTTGAATTTTATGATAGCCTTTTTTTAAAAAAAAATTTATGATAGTGTCTTTTGATGAACAGAAGTTCTCCAACTGAAACTGTAAAACCTCGCTCAAATTAAAAAAAAGTTACTTAAATCTTTCCCTACTCTAAAGTCAAAATGGTAAGTCTATATTTTTGTGTAACAGTTTAAAGAATTTGCTCTTCCTATTTAATCTGTATTAAATACATTTAACTCATATATCCAATTGACCATACACCATAAGCAATTCATATTGTGTTTGATATGAAAAATCTAGTCTTACTTCAAGTTTTTTCCATATGAATAAACATTTTACTGAAAAATCATAAAACATACATTCTTTCCTCTCATAAGCTGCAGCACCATCTGTATGTACATACTATGTGCACCACAGTTTCTTAGGATGAAGGATTTATTTCTTCACTCTCTAGTTCCTTCATTGCTCAATTTTTCTCTTCCTGAGTCTATATAACTGCAAGGTGTTTACTTTAGGTTTATAATATATTTTGACTTTCAGAGGGCAAGAAACTCTTCCTACCCTCACAGTTTTCCCTCTTTGAAACTGTCTTGATTCTTCTTTCCTTTAGTAGTATAAATTACCGAATCAGATTACCAAGTTCCATGAAAAATTGTATGGAAATAATCTGATTAGAATTGCATTGAATCTACTGTTCAATTTAAAAAAAGTGATAAATGTCTTCTTATCACAGAATCTTCTTATCCTGGAGTAAAATACCTTTATGCTTATATAAGGGTTTTTTGAACATCAATAACATATTTTTCCTAGATAATTTATTATTTTTGTTGCTATTAGAATTAGTATCTTTCAAAACATGAATTTCATCAATCTTTGTTATCCACATGTAGAAATGGAATTGAATTTTTATATTAGCCTTATAGCTGTACTCTTACATTACCTAGGATTTTAAATATTCTAGATTCTCTATATCACTGACTTTTCCATTGTTTTTCTTTTCAATCCTCATATATTTATTCCAATATATTCTTTATTAGATGTGATGGAAGAGATCATCCATATTTCCCCCTCAATTTAACTAAATTCCTCCATGTTTTCTTATTAAGAATAGGAATTTTTGGTAATTTTTACTACAATTAAGTTAACAAAGTTCACTTCTATAACCAATTTGATGAGAGGTTTTTGGTTTTGTTTTTATTATTATGAATTTACTAAATGCTTCTCCACATTTCTCTAAGCTGTTATTTAAATTTGGTGTTCTATATTTGTCTATTTCTTTTACACCCTTTATTGGACTCTTTAAAAGCTTATTTTGGCAGTAACTTAACCATTTTTTTTTTCTTAAGCTACACGTCTACATTGCTTTGTGAAAGTAAATTTATATATAGAAATCACTGCAAAACCATGTTAATTAATGCAAACATCAATTGGAATGGAAAACAACTTTCCCTTAGCCAACATGTGAGCTCACACACACAGTCTAGGGCTGACAAGGCATCAATCCCCTTTAAGTTTTTACCAAGTAGAAAGTCTATCACTCAACACCTGTAAAAGCCCCAGCAATCTCTCAGTTTTCATGTTGCTAGCTGGTCACTATCAGTTAATACTGTGGAGTTAAACTGCTACATTAGAATCCAAGATCCTGGAGGCATCAAGACCTAAAATGTGAGTACTTAGGACTTTTCTGCTGATGTCATTATCATTCAAAATTTGGAGGGTGTAATAAACAGTGAAACATTTTTAGCTTGTAGGCTCATTCTTTTTTTCTTCCCTTTTATAGTAAAGGTTTAATAACATTTAAAAAAATTTCTAGTATCTTCCACATTCTCTTGGGCTACCCCTTTTTTTGAAGGTGAGCAAATATGGATCTCTTCCAGTCAGTTGGCCAGGTAACTGCCCTCCAAATTTCTTGGCACAACTCGGAGAGCACGTCCAAGGCAACATTTGCCTATTGAAATAGGTCAACTGCTATTCCATCAATTCCTGGGCCCTTCCCCCACCCCCTAACTCCTTGAGTGCAGCTTGAACTTCCTCCTTCATCACCAGACACTGTTAGTATCATGAGTTGAGTTGCCAACTCAAAGGCAAGAGGTGCCTTGAGGTAAGAAACTGAGCAATCCCCTCCTGAGCAATTTACAGCCTCTGAAGATCACTGGAGGGTCAACTATGAGCCAGTTTCGACTCCAAGGCAATGAGTGAATTCTTTGAAGGTTACTTCTAGAATAAAAGCTATACATGGCTTACAGAGTCCTCAAAGACCTCTGTTTCTCCCGACATCAAAATCTTAGTTCCCATCCTCTGTACACTGGGGTGCATCCTGCACTGTAATCACACCTGCAGTCCTCTAAGCACACTGTGGTTTTAAATACTTTCCTGACTTAGATGCAGCTTCCTCTGTTTAAGTCAGGCTTCCTTATATTTTGTAAACAATTTATCCTATCACGGAACTGCATCAAGTAACACCTTTTTAGTATAGCTGCTGTAGTGCTGGCAAAATACATTTCCCTTGCAGCTCTCTAATAGGAATCTTTGAATCATAATGGCGAAGAGCAGTGAATATTCCAGGGACTGCTAAAAGATCAAACAAATTCTTTTTGGGAAAAGTGCAACCAGAGTGCTCATTAAAGGCAAAGATGGTGAACTTCACCTCACATACTTTGGGCATGTTGTTAGGAAGGGCTAGTCCATGGAAAAAGATATCCTGCTGGGAAAGGCAGGAGAAAAAGAGCAAGATCCTCAAAAAGATGGACTGACACAGTGATTAAAACAATGGGTTTGAGCATGATGGAGATGGTGACAATAGTTTAGGATGGAGCAAGATTCAGATTTGTTGTTCACAGAGTAAGCTAGGAGTCATATTCGATTCAAGGGCACCTCAACAACAACTCAAATCCCTGAACTGAAAAGACATAGCAAGGCTCATCTTTCTATTATCTGTACCTAGTAGAACCCCATATGTAATGAATACTTATATTTCCATGACCATGAAATTTCAAATTAAAAAATGCAGCAAACAAGTGTTTCAAGTTTACTTACATTCAGTTTCTTAAATAGCTTTCCTAATACAGTAATTACTTTACTTCTTTAAAATGTCTTTGAGAATTTTTTCCCCAAATTGAGAATGTTCCTTTTCATATGAAAGAATAAAACAAAAAAAAATGTTGGATATTACTAGAAAGAAATAGTCTATTTAAAAATATTATGTTAAAAACCATGTACATTTAAAACTCAAATTACCAAGGAAAAAAAAAAGTAAAAAATAAAGTATCATTTGACTCTCTATGTAATTACCTCAATGATTGTTGGCTTCCCCACACTTTCAGCTGTTGGAGATCCATATAGAACTCCATCACTATAAGGAGTCCTTTGGATATATCGAAGCCATCCAGGTCGGTCTGGATAACCCATTAAATTTGTGTTAAATGTTATGGGGTCATTACTAATCTCTCCTAGATATAAGAGGATATAAGAGAATTATTTTCAAAATTCTATATTGTTTCAATGAAAACACTTTTTATATAAAAAACTACAATCTTATGGGGTTCCCCCCCATATTATGGCAATCTGAAGAGGAAAAAAAAAATCTGGGAATTTAAATTATGTTCTCATGTAAAAAAAACAGCCATTTGGTTCTGTAGTTTGTTTAAAAATCTGATATCACACACACACACACACACACACACACACACACACACACACGTCAATGTAGAAAAATAAAATATCTATGATTTTTCCCCCTTTGGTTACTTAGTAGTGGGGCAATGCAGTCAGAGCTACAACAATTTCAGAAAAATCATGTAATCATATTATTATTCTCATATTCTTGAGAAGCTTAGATACACACTTCAATTAATCCAAAATGGTATCTTAATATTATATAAGTATCATCAGCACAAAAATGATATAATTTTAAAACACTAGAAGATGGGATGAAAACAACTGTTAATAAAGCCAAAATGACTGTCATAATAATAGCATTTACTAGTAATACATAAGAATAACAACTATATCATTATTAGCATGTACTTGCCCTGTGCTAAGTATTTTATAGGCACATATCACTTGATTCCTGTAACATACTTACTATAATCAGTAGATCTCATTAAATTGATGGAATATGTAAATTAGAGAGGTAACTTTTTGCATGGTCATAGTAAACAGTAAAAGAAGAACTTAAGTCCAGAGCTGATTCCTGAAATAAGGCTCTTAATTACATGTTCCCTTTTCAAATTTTTTATTTGCTGTTCAAAAGTTTAACCAAAATAGTTTCACAAAACAAAATGTGTCATAAGAAAATAGTTTTTAACAATTCATAAAATGACATTTGACACTTTATTGGCAATTGATAATAAATAAACAATTTCCTTAATTGTAGGAAAAAGGTTACTATCCATTTTCCTATGACAAAGTTAGGCAAAATGATCCCTTATTTTTAGTTTTCTGAGAATTCTTTAATATATTTCATTCTCTTCTACAACCTAAGTGATTTTCCAAAATTCAAACTTCTATGGAAAAATTTGAGTCTTACTATAGAAAATCATAATTATCTAACTAATTATTTTCCAGGTACGTAGGACTCAAGAGTGAAAATCTAGAACTACGCTTTCTTCAAATTAAAAAAAAAATTATTTCTATCCTTCTATAATTAGATTCCTAATTTCAAAGGAACAATGTTCTACAATTATCAATTTATCACTTATCTAGGCCATTCAAAACTATGTTATTGATGTTTGCTCATATACTATTCTAGATTATGCACAATGAATAAAAGGGGAAAAAGTAGTAAATTAACTATTTTCCTGTCTTCCTCCTAATCCTCACCGCCCCCCTCCCAATAAAGAACACATACCAGGTTTTGGGTAAGGTGGAAATTCTCCCTTAAAATATTCTCTTTCCAAAACATGAACAAAAAGGACTCCAGCAGATGGGTAAACATTACGATCAGAGTGCGCCTTGGAGAAAATAGTGTACACTGTAAACAAAGAAAAGAGGTAGATATATAATGCAACATGCACTTGATAACACATCTTATGCTATTAATAAGCTTGCACTAGCAGAATGTCTGGGAAAACGAAAGTACTACACAAGGTATTAGTGCTTATTTTAAAGGTAAGTGATTTTAAAAACAAAATCCTCCACTCGATATGCTTGCAGGGTTTTTCAAATGTTATATACACAAAATTAGGTACATTTAATATTTTAAGTTGTTATTAAATAGCAAAGACATATATTCACATATTTTTGTGATTTCTTGAAATGATTGTGTCCCCTTCAAAAGAAATCATGTGAACTGACCAATTACATAATTGCTGCAGCTAGTTTGTTTTTTAAAAAATGTAAGTACATAGAACAAGTGTATTAGACTATATAGACTGCCAAAATTTATGAAGCAATTTTCACATAAACTTGTAAAACTATACTGGATACCTTTACCAGCCCATATCTCCCCAAGAAATTATTTATTCTGTTTTCCTTGATCTTGACATTTTGAACAATGCAAAATTATGCTACATCCTACATAAGCAATGACAAAGATATAACTTAGTCCAAATATTTTTTTAATATTAAGATGGGGCAGATTTTATGATTTATTGGTTACTTAAGATATATTAGTGTAGGCACATAAAACGAGTCCAATTGGTTTGATAAGTTTCCTCTACTGTTTTTCTTGGAGTACCATCACCCCACCAACATATCACTGCCATTATTCTTATCTCCACAATCTCCTTTGGGTTTCTATCTTTCTAAAGAGCTAACTGCTGCAATTTTTAGACAAATAAAGCTTATCAAGCTAGGTCTTCCTCTTAGTCATTGATGGATTTGTAAATGCAGTCATTAACCTTAAACTCCAAGGCTGCTTACTTTCAACTCACAACTTACTAAAAGCCATTAAGTTTTTTAGAAGAAAAAAAAAAGAAAGAAAAAAAGAACTCCCATAAAATGTTTCTTTAATCAGTGAAAAATTTGTCCTTGCAATTTTGTGGAAGACAGAAAAAACAGGAGAACTGAACTAAAATATTTGGCTTGTAGCTCTGTGCCTTCAAAGCATTACTTCTAAAAACATAACTTTACAGGCTATGTAATAGAAGGAAGGAAACTGCAAGTTAGATTTAACTCAGGTATTTAGTAAGACTCCCATTTTCACACTGGTATTCACAAGAAGTCTTCCTATGGCATTGAAAATACCCAGCTTCTACAGAAGAACAACTTACCTGTAGAAAGATGACATAGTTAATCACACAAAAATTTTAAGAATGAGGTAAACTCCACAATGTGCCCTGAATGGTAAATGTGACAAGGAATATGAAGATAAAGGAGACTCAATCCTGACTTTCCCTGAGTATGCCATCTGGTTAGGAGACCAATGTACCACTAACAAACCGGCAATAAGAAGCTCTGGTTACTTAGCATGAAAACACATTGCAGTTTACTGCTGGGAAGATATACAGCTTGGGAAAGCCAGTGCAAGGTCACTAAAAGTTTAGATTGACTCAGTAACAGTGGGGGGTTTAACGAGATAGCATCCCAGCAGTATTATCTGTTTGGTAATAACTGGTGGGGGGGAAAAACACATGATAAGGAGTTGCAACCAATGCAGAAAACACCGGCAAAAATGTTATGTAGGAAGCAAAACTCTGAAATTCAAGAGATTTCAGTGGCGTAAATAGAAGTACAACATAGGATACTATGAAGTGATTTCAAGACAAAATCATACCAATTTTGCCAGATCCTGTGGTACATGTAAGGTACAGGCAAAAGCCTGTAAAGACAGCAACTGTCATATTATAAGGAGTTTTGAACTCCTGATGCAAAGTTATTTCAACCTCTCAGAAAAGATGTTTAAACTCAGGATTGCAACCCTACCACTTAAACAGAAGAATAAACTGAATAATCTCTAGATAGATCTCTTAAGATTTTATTACATTTCTCCATCTAGAGATTGAAAACACCTTGAAGTTCAGTGCTTTTTATCCTTTCTATTTGTTCAGCACTCATAAAAGACTTTCTCATAAAAGAGAATAGCACATTTTATCCTTTCCTCAGTATCTCCTGAACAGATAAACTTGATGTAGGTAAATAAGTCATCCTCTCGTGGTTGCGGATTAAATACATGTCATATGTAATGAAGATTTTGTTTTTTGCAATTTCAGTTAATTATCACTTGTCTGTAGCACTTTATAATTTACTATCATTTATCTACATTGTAAACTACTGAGTGCTCCTTAGCTTTTGCTTCTATAAAGTAATTAAATGCTAGGATTTGGGTTGGGTTTTGTTTTTTTCTTTTTAAAAAACAAAAACTTTCAACAGTGCTTCTATTAAATAGCATTCAGCTACTTCTATTTTATACATAAGCCTGAACAGCGTCTGAAATGGAACAATAAAAGGGTACCTGCAATTTCATATCTTCTCATCCCTAACCATAGTATAGAACATTTCAGTCTCTACTCCCATTAAACACAGATTTCTGTGATCTACAGCTATAAGCCACTATCTACCAAAGCTCTTGTGGGCTTTCAGATGGCATGCACATTTCTTTATCCGTATGTACCCAAGTGCCTTTCTACAATGCACTGAACTGCATACTTGCTGGACAGTTACCTTGGCAACTGCACAGTGAAGTGTGCTTCACTTTTAAGTGTAGCATGCCATTCACTTCGAGAAAAACATGATACAGATGTATGACACATTCACCATCTAGAAATGGAAAATGACTAAGCCACTGTTTTGTTTGTGAAAATACTCCTTCCTTTCTGTACCATCAGTTTGAATTATGGGCACCCACGCAATATTTTTCAAGAGGTGCACTTTAACTTTTTGCCACTTGTTACTTGCAGAGCAGAGCCAACGGCACCTCCATAGAGACTAACTGGGCAGTGTTTGTACCTATGCTTCCTTTCAAAAACAACAACACATAGAATTAGAAGCTATAGGTTCTTGTTCTGGACATGAGCTGCAGAGTGGTCAGCACCAACCCCCCCACTAAGACTGCTGCTAACAGTTAACACATGTTGCACTTGTACATCCCTAGGTACGACCCACAAACTATCAGCTTCAAGCATACTTTTTTCCCCTACAGCAATTCTTGAAAATCAAACTTAACGTCATGCCAACTATCCACAATATAAGATCTAATAATCTTGGAAATCAATGTGTGCATGATGCCATGCTAATTAATCTAAGGTCACTGGGTCTGGCCTCTCTGTGTATCGCACGGCTTTGCAGTCTTTTATGGCTGCAAATCTGTTACCTCTGCAAACACATGCCACTGGACTCAAACAAAACTGGAAACCTGTGTGTGGCTAGATCTGTATAAATCCGCCACCATTAATGGGAAAAACAATTAAATCAAAAGCCCAAGACACAGGGGATCAAAAGTAGCATCTTCAAAATAGCCAGCTTACTTAGATTCACAAAGTCTGAAAATTCCTGAAGACAGGCAGTCACATAAACATTCTGTAGGGAAGAAAACATACCGTACCATGTATGTGTGTATAATAAGACCCAACACAACAACAGCCACATAGATCTAATCCAATGTCTTTTTTCACCGTGCTATCAAAATTGTGTTCATGAAATCTAGTCTCTGCACTTTTTAATGATCAGATACTAAAACTATAGACCATTTCAATGTTTAGATATTACGTGATGGCAGAAAGCCAAGAACAAGTGTAACAGAATGTGACAGTGGCAGTATGAAATAAGATCTCAAACTAACTTAACAATACTCTGTATTATTAATAGTCTATTTGAGGGGTGTTTTTTGTTTCTCTCTGAGAACATTATGGAGATAAAAAATATAAGGGTATGAGTTTGTGTGTTTATTTACAATTATCTAAAAACAAAAGCAAATTTGGGTATATTTGGCAGATATTTTTAAAGAAATCTTTTAAATTTTTAAAGAATTCTATTGGTGCATTGCTAATGAAGCTATGGAAATCAACTCTCAGCTAGTACATTAATTATTCTTGATAGCACATTCTTGTGCATAGGAAGGCATGCAGTTCCCTCCGCAAACATACACATGAGCCAGAGCACACTATCAGTCGTTTCTCTGAATCAAGAAAAAGTACATGGCTGTAGAGACAAAACAGTTGCTAAAGTGTGACACCTTGCAAGTCCCAGCTAGATTTAAATTGCAAAGCAATCTTCCTCAGTCTAGAATCTTTGAGAAGTCATCAAGTGTTGTCGATAGTCATGTTCAGGTGACCTTTATCAGGCATCTACTATGTGCATGTCTTTCTTAGATGCTTTATCAACAAATTAATAGTTTTTAAAAGTCCATTTGTAGCGTAATTGTCTGATTTTCAAGCCTGAAGAGAGTGTAGCAAATTTCAGTTTACCAGGAACCCCAAGGACCAAAGCACTCCCAGCTGTTTTCTAAGTGCTCAGTGGTCGATCCTTTTTTCATGACGGTTTAAGGTCATCATTTTGCACATCAATTACTGCACTCTGCGCTATTATACAGAGACAGCTGCCCTTATGGACTGTTTGGGTGCCTTGTCATTTACCGATCACTTTAGCGGGTTGCAGTCTGCAATGCTTTTTAAGGTTGTGTGTTTTATAGATTTTCTGTTTTCTCCTCTACGGACAAGTTGTCAGCTGTCATTTCTCATTGCTATCAGAAGGTTTCTATGGTAGCTTCTCTAACCCTCCTAATTTGCTGCTATTAATCGGCCGTGGGCTGAGAAACCAGACTACCAAATGAAGTGGAGGAACGTGCAAGTGGAATTGCATGGAAAGTGCAAATACCTGCCGCCTTCAATGCACTCCTGGCTCTCGTTAGATGTAAAACACAGCAGCCTGCATTTCTAGCATTTATTTTGGCTGCCCTCAAGCATTTTGGGAGCAAATTTCCTGGTTCTTCGTTGACCAGAAATAGGTGATGTTATCATAATTGGAATGGAGCCATTACTTGAGGTGTCAATGGTATAAACTCTATATTGAATATATTCTAAAATAAATATTAACACAACCTGTGTATTATGTAAACATGGCCTGTCATATTAACGTGACTAAAACTATTTTGATATGTGGGGAATATGAGAAGTGGAAAATAACAAAGTGATCGACTGATTCAATGATAAATTACCTATGTTGCTTTTATGTGTCTTTGAGTTGATTCTGATTCAATAGCAATTACTAAATCGGCCTAAAGATGCCATAACAAACAATTAACAAGTAACTTACAAATAAGAAATTAAAGTAAATTAAATAAGAAATTAAAAGTCAATTTTCATTTCAATTTTGTTAATTTTACTCTCATGTCCAAAAAATGTTAAGTATATAACACCATTCCAAGAAGCTGCTACCAAATAATTGGATTTGATTATGAAAAATGAAACAAATTTTTTATCACTTCATTTAGGAAACTAATTTCAGGGTTTTCACATATTGCTGTATTTATTCATGGTTTCCTTTGTCATTTATTTTTTAACATGTTATTTCTGTAATCAAACTGAAATTTAATTATTAAGCCAGATAATCACTGCAGGGGGAAAAAATTAAGAGGCATCAATATCCAGGTACATGACCTGTTTCCTTTCTCATTAAGGTTTACTTTGTATTTGATCAATTTAGTGTTATAAATCTTGGCTTTGAATCAAAAGCTTTTCTCAGCCATCTGCCCTTCACCTTTGAGTTTACTCAATATCAAAGCACTCATGGCAGGCCATTCAGTTTCTGGTGGTCAGCTATTCTTTCTGTTTGTCTCAGGTAATTAGTTCACCTTGCTTAGGCTGTAGATTTATCATAAGAACAGCTCTGGATTGCCTCTTCTACAGTTTTCTAAGAGAGTAACGACTACGTTTCTTTACATGTGCTAGTACTGAAACCACTACTTGGTTCTGCAAGAAGTCTATCTCCCCGTTCACCCCTAACTAAAGCACTTTAATTGTCCTAAACTGGAGTTACATGTCTTGATTTTCTAAATACTAATTGCAGGGCTTTATTTCTACTTCCTCCATTTCTTAAATGTCAGCTGGAAAGAGGTTGCAAACCACTGTTAATTGATGATCAATAACCTTAGTCTCACAGAATGCTATAGTTGAAGAGGCCTTTAGATGTCATCCTATTTGGGCATGCAACTATAGTTCCCTAATATGAAAGCATAGCACTATTGTTTGCTAAGCTGGGACTAGCCTCAGTATTCCCAAACTCAAAACAACCCAAACTCACTGCTGCCAAGTGAATGCCAACTCACAGAAACCCACAACAGAACTGCCCCATAGGGTCTCTGAGGCTGTAATCTTTATAGAAGTATATCGATCTTCCACAGAGTGGCTTGTGGGTTTCAACTATTGACCTTTTGGTTAGCAACCAAGGCTTCTTTCATTGTCCTACCCATAGAATTCCTAACATTTGCCACCAATCAGAATTGGCCCATAAAGTAAATCTACTGAAAGTTGTTTTCCTGAAAAGTCCAGTCTTATGATTTCTAAACCACACAACTGAATTCAAAATGACTAAACTATGAGTACACTCAAATTTGTCAGAATTCTATTTACAGTAATGATAACAGCATACCATAGGAGTCAAGAATAAAATAAGGCGCAACAGAAAATTATACTAAAAATAATTGCTACAAGTATATAAATGGCCTCATAGTCTTTTGTTCTATTATGGAGAAACTGCAAAAGACAACTATGATTCATGGTTAAGAATGTCCCAAGGACTCCACCTTTTGAAATGTGAAACAGCATTTAACACGTTGCCACACACTTTTAAATTGACGACCGTGATCAGAAACACATTTTTTCAATATATTACTGAATAATTAACAAATAAATGCATTAGTACATTTTGTACGAATGATATTCCTTTTTTATTAATTAAAATCTGCAGGACTTCTATATCCGTCATTTGCAGCAATGCGTTAAAATGATCTTCCTACACTAGTTACTGCTGTTATCTAATATCATTATTATAAAGAGAGTGAATAAACTATCTTCAAACAGTTTATGAAATGTATTTATTCTCTTCATACTTTGATAATTTAGAACTGTAAAGGTTAAGATTTTAATGGGACGAGGAGACCAAGAAAGGAGAATAATCTAAAGAATGAGTTCAAGAGAGACTGAGGAAGATTAAATTGTGTGGTACCCCAAATTGGTTACCTCAGTAGACTAATTTTTATTTTGAGAACTTTAGTATCTGTCATATCCCAAAAAATCAGTTTGAGGTACACAAGGAAGATGATGTTTGGAATTAGAAGAGAAAGATGCCTCTTGGAAATTTTAAAATATGCTATGTATTTTTCAATTGCTTTACATGCATCTGAAAGTTGGACAGTGAATAAGGAGGAGTGAAGAAAACTCAGTGCCTTTGAGCTGTGGTGTTGGGGGAACAATACTGAATATTCCATGGACTGCCAAAAGAACGAGCAAATCTGTCTTGGAAGAAGTACAACTGGGGTGGTCCTTAGAGGCAAGGATGGGGAAACTGCATCTCATATACCTTGGGCAAATGGGGGTGGGGGTAGGGAAGTCCTTGGGAAAAGACATGATGGTGGAAAAGGCAGAGCACCAGCAAATAAAGATGACCCTCAAAAAAGACAGGATGACACAATGGCTTCAACAATTGATTTGAAGATGGCACAGGACAAGACAAAGATCAGATCTACTGTTCATAGAGTTGTTATGAGCTGTAGTTGACATGAGTCTTGGGACAGTACATTTAAGAATAGAACGTTAAGTGATGCCTATATTGGGTTTGAATAAGAAAGCAAATCAAACAGAACTAGAGAAGCATAACTAATGAGAGTTCTAGGGATCAAAGTGAAAGACACTGAAGAAAAGAGAAAGAATGACTACAATTAGTACAAAATTATGTTCAGAAGACTATTTGTGGAACCAGGCCTCAGAACAGCTCCAAAGTCCCTCAGAGATAACAACAGAAGTACAATGGAATTCCTAACCACAAGATGACCAGAGCTCTCGTCTTACAGATAAAAGTAAATTTTTATTCTTAAAAAAACATACTAAGGATGAAGGTGTCATAGAGAGCAGGGTGGGTTATATTTTCAAATTTTCTTCCTACAATGAAACAAATTTGGGAGATAGGGAATCTAGCTGAAGAATAATTTGGTGCTTCCTAGAAAAGAAGCTGGTGACAGAAACTTCTGGGACTTAGGAAGAAAATAAGGTAAACTGATATTTGGGATATTTTTTTATCTGGCAGTAATGTCATTTTACCATATATAGTTACTGATTGGGTTTTTTTTTAAAAAAAATAAAGCTATTTTGGTTTTCACAGACACATTATTTGTCAGAAAGTTTTAGAAACAATTCTACTAATGCCTGAGACCACAAGCAGCCAATAGTTTGAGGGAGAGGGTAAGAAGATTATTCAACAATCAAATATAAGAAGGAAAACTTCACTTAATAGATATTTAGAAAACAACTAACATTTTGACTGCTAAATAAATCTTTTCCTCCCTCAAAATCCAGATTATTTCCAAGGTCTTAGCATACGTGTTTTTGCATTTATAGATAAGGAAGAAAAATTTAAAAGGGATAATCAATCATTTAAGGGTCATGTCCTCTTTCCAATAGAAAACAATTGCCAAGTAATAATTCAACGGCAAAACATGTCTGTTTTGTCTGAAAACAAAAAAGGCAACTAAAATTAGCCATAACATTTCATGACCACTTTTTCCCCGAAGGCTATACAATTGCTTTCGACAACTGATGTATGTTAAAGGCATTTCTTAACATTTTAAATAAACTGTTATAGTAGCCACACTGTGATGATTTTTATAAGTGACACGATAAAAGTGACTGGGTAAATGGCAATAACAGGTTAAAAACATAGAAATTACTTATAGATTAAAAAGGCAAAACTATAAGAAAAAGGGGAAAATCTTAGAAAATAATGTATTAAAGCAAGGAGGAGCAGAAGTTTTAGAAGATTAGAAAAACACTTTTAATTAATTTGTCAAAAACAAACCCACAAAAAAGTTACTAAAAAAGCAAAAGCTGCTGGAAGCAGACATTAGTCCAACAGGAATACAGTTTTACCACCTAAACTCACCATCTTTCTTCCCAGCAGCCACTTTCCTGCTGATAACAAAACTGTTGGCCTGTTTGGTCTTCCAGTTAACTGTTCCATTTATGCCACCAGCACAGCTTAATAAAAAAACTTTTCAGAATAAAACAAATGTCAAAAAGTGAAATTAATGTCAGATTACAAATGACTATCACAGATCTCCTGGTTTACTGGGATCAGATTCTGCCTAGCCCAGCAAGCTGCTTAAATCTATTCAGTAATATTTGTTGCACGTCTACACAATGAACATGGTGAAATACAAGATAAACAAGAACTATTCCCTGTCCCCCAAGAAGTTTAGAATTTATTGCTGTTAGGTGCTATCAAGTTGAGTACAACTCATAAGTGACCCTATGAATACCAACAGATTTGAATTCTGTCCTCTCTTGTGACAGCCTCAAAATCTCTGACACATGTGAGCCCACTGCTGTAATCATGTATCAATCCACCTGGTTGAGGGTCTTCCTCTCTTTTTCTGAACCTCTACCTTACTAAGGATGGTGTCCCTTTCCAAGAAATACCCTTTTCCATCAATATCCAAAGTAGATGAAGTTTTATCATCTTTGCCTCCAAAGAGCACTTTAGCTGCACCTTAATCCAAGACATTATCTGTTTGTTCTTTCGACAGTCCAGGGGATACTCAGTACTCTTTTCCAAAACCACTGTTCAAAGTCATCAATTCTTCTGTCATCCTATTCCCTGTCCAGCTCTCAGAAGCCTAGAAAAGTGATTGGAAAAACCATGGCCTGAATCAGATGTACCTTAGTTCCTCGAACTAGCATCCCTGCTCTTCAATAATTTGGAGAGGCCCTTGTTTGAAAACTTTCCCAGTGCAATACATTTCATAATCTCCTGAATGCTGGTATCAAGTGCTGATTGTGGGGATTTTAATAATTCATGCAGAGAAACACATGTGCACACAAACACATATACACACATTAAATGGCAGAAGGCCAAGGGAAAACCCTGGCTAGGAGTCACTTTATGAGAAAAAAATTAATGCATATGAAATAGGTTAAATTTTACGTGTCGGTTGGTATCCAGGTCAAACCATCTAGGAAGAGGATGGAAACAGAGCTCTGAAATGTCTTTCAGGTGTAGATGTAACATTTACCCCTAAGAGAAATATTTACCAAAGTCAAAGCTCAGTGTAATTCCTTGTAACACATCCCATCCCATGAAAAAAGGGACCTGGAACACACACACATTTTTTTTTTCTACACACACATTTTTAACTTTGACTTATTTATTAGATATGATGATGTCATCTTCCACCTTCCAAACTATGAATCTACTAGTTATTTTCCCAGTTTTTCTTCTTCTCTACCAGAGTTGATATTTAGGTATCACTTTCTGACAACTTTGGATCACCACCCTATTTTTACTTCCTTTGACCATCCATCCAGGTCAGTTCCCAGTTTATAGTCTCATAAGCAAACCAAATAAAATTGCCCTACCTTCTGAAGTTGAAATGTCACGAGAAATAATGCAAAAATATTAGGAGGAACAGCAAAATCGATAAAAGGTGTTACTGACACATTTCGATAGCAAAAGTAGAGTATGACTGAGCAAAGGAGGAGGATGGACCACTACGACTGACATGCAAAGGAAGACAACAGAAGAAAGAGGAGGGTGTGTGTCACAATCTGGCATAGTTCATAAAGGCCAGAGATGAGGCGAGGTTAGAAAACACTGCTAGGTTTGAAAACTGAGAAGTCACTGATAACTCTTTGAAAGCAAAGTTCCAATAAAGCAGTGAGTGGAGAATCCAGACTGTAAGACGCAGGGGAAGCAAATATAGATTATTAGCCTTTCAAGGAGATTAGTAATACAGAGGCACAAAGAGATCAAATGCTAAGTACTGAGGAGCCGCAAGGCAGAGAGAAGGATTCTTTTAGCAAGGGGAGACTTATTTTCTTCATAAACTGAGGAAAAGAAATGGCCAAAGAAAGATACCGAAGATAAAATGGGAATGGATGAACTATCATAAAAGAGAAAGCAGACGGGAAAGGATGCAAAGGAAAATACATCAGGAATCAGAAATAAGGGCACGGGAAGACAAATATTTGCTGTTAAATAGAATATTTATTGTTGAGCTCCATCTAATAAAGTCAGAGATGTAATGGCAATCCTCTTTCACATGGAATTTTCAGTAAATTTATGAACTTAAGCTAAATTGTTAGAAATATTAAATTCCCTTCTAAATTACTGGAGAGGAAGGGAGAAAGAATGTAGTTCAATGCCCAACTTGTTAAAAACTGACAAAAATCTTAGGCTATTATTTCAGTAAGACCAAAGAGCAGAAACCAAAAACTCTACTACCCAGGCAAAGAAGCTGTTTTGTTTTTTTTTTTAAAAAAAATACAATTGATATTCAATTGTATACTTCCAAATTTAAGTAAGCCTACTAAACTACCCATACTATGGCGAGCATGCCTTGAGTCACTTAATAACAAAAATTGTGCACTTTAATATCTAGGTGAAACATACATAGCAAAGACATTTCCTAAATTATTTAAATGTGAATATTCAGCTGTGGGAAAATGCCCTACCCCAGAGGTCTCCTGCTTGCTGGTCTCCAAAGAATCCCCTGAGCAATTCTAAAAGGAAGTAAAAATTTCTACTGATACCAAATCTGAAACCATACCCACTGCTGCTCTCAAGTTTATTCCAACTTTTATTGACTCTACAGGGCAGAGCACAGCTGCCTTACAGGGTTTCCAGGCTAAACCTTTACGGAAGCAGTTTGCCACATCTTTCTCCTACAGAAAAAGGCTGATACAAACCAATGACCTTAAGTTTAGATGTCAAGTGTTTAAACACTGCACCAAGAGGAATTCTTACAGGTATGCCCAATGTTGTTTGTTGCTGATTCCCTCGAGTCAAGCACGACTCATAGCGACCCTATAAACAAAAGACCTGAAGCCTTTCTATAACTATTGTCATTTATCAAAGTTCATAGAGTTTCCAGAGGCATGTTGTTCAGTAAGTAGATGCCACCCCTGCTTCAAAATATGTCATTTAAAAAATTGTAAAATAAACATTGACAACTCCAAGAGAGCCTGATTGGGGGGGGGAGGGAATATACAATTTCATCTAGTGACACAAAAACAGTTAACTAAAGAGTAAACTACAGCTTGAGAGAAACTAAGATAGTCAGCTGAGTCACATTACATGCTACACATGGAGGGCTAACCTGAGACCTGTTATCCACCCTCCCCTACATGACCCACAAATGCAGCCAACTTGTAAGAATACACAAATCACTGTTGCACAGGTGTAAATCCCAACCCAGAAAGACAGGAAGCAGGTGGCCAAAGTCTCTACAACTTTGTAAAGAACCAGGTTCCATGCAAGATGCTATTATGATTGTTTAGTCTTTACAAACTCAAACCAATCTATCAACATATCTAAAGATTATAGAGGCTTAATCTTAAAGCAGAATAGAGTAAATCCTGCAGACAAGCAAGCACTCTTTAGAATTCCCCACTTTTCCAACTGAATAGTTACCATAAAGAAAGAATGGTTTGAGTACCCTTTGTTCCTTTATTCTGGCATAGTGGTTCTCAGACTATGTTGTGCATAAGAACTACTGTTCAGAATTATATATGCAAAACTACTTACATCGTGTTTTATAAGTGATTTTCACGATTTGTCAGGATAACTTTAAGTCTATGGGATTTCTGTCTTACACTCTGGCTTTTAGAACCTTACTAATACTGGTGTATGATTTAAAGCCACTGTGTGACCAGTGAACCAGTAACCATTGTCTCTGTAGAAGTGGAGCCTCCTTGGTTTTTACAGAATTCAAGAAACAAATGTGATTAGTGCCTTAATTGTTAAAAAAACCCCAAACAGAGGAAGCAAAAAAGGAGTTTCAAACATATCCCACAGATATCACACTATTTTCAAAACTAGCATTATATTGTGTACTTTTTAAAAAAGTTCCTATTCATATACCCAGAGAGCTCTGGTGGCCTCATAGTAAAAACCTGCACTGCGATTCCACAGGCACAAAGTTTGAATTCACCAGCGGCTCCTTGGGAGAAGGATGGGTAGTCCCCACTGAGGGTCAACTATGGGTTGGTTCTGATCGACTGCACGTAAGTAAGTTCTGATTACCTAGTCGTCTGGAGCCGGGCTGCTAATCCAGAGGGAGAATATGCCTGTCTTGTGGTTTGAATCCACCACCGGCTCTGCAAAGATGGGCAATCCAATCTCCTGTGTGAGCCTCAGACTCAGAACTCAAGCTCATTGCCATTAAGTCAGAATCAACTCATTGTTGACTCTCTTGTCAATTTTCAGAGGCTGTAGATCCCATGGGAGAAGAATGGCCCTCTTTCTACTTTGGAGCAGTTGGCTGGTTCAAACCACCTACCTGCCTTTGAGTTGGCAGTAAACTCATTATCCAATAAGCCATTTGCAACCTCTAAACACCTGTTGAAGGGTCAGTTATGAGTCAGTTCCTATTCTATGGCAATGAGAGGCTTTTAGACATAATTTTTATACCTAGAGTTCTAGTTTGACCAAATGTTTTTAAGGAAAACTATTGAGGTCGATTAAAACAAAATAAAAAGATCTCATTTTCAAGTTCTACTCCCCAGGCATGTCACCAAAGACAAGCAACAATGCCATGGGTGGTGTGCCTGCTTAAGTATTCAAGTCCCTACACTTTAAAGGAGAAATCTCAATAATATGGAAATAACTATTTGCTTTTAATTGTATGTCCAAGATTATGGATCCACCTGACTAACTTCCAGTATAGGAAATTATTGTATATTGACAAGTGCAGAATGCTCATGGAGAAAAAGTTAGTACTTCAGAGTTTGATTTTCATTAGAAAAAGACAAAAGCATTTATTTTTCTGTGAGTACCAATTTCCTAAGTTAAGGTGGGAAAATATAACTCTAGATTAAAAATATTTGTTTTACACACAACTGTTCACAATTAAATCAAACACAGAAAGAAAAATCAACGTGTGTAAACTCGTTCTTGAACTTCTTCCAAAGATAATGGACCATCCTCAGAAATCTTAAAAAGAGGATAATGCCATTGTGTTAACTGGGTTCATAATAATCTGCACTACAATTATACCTGGATGTGAGTTTTGCTCTAATTCATAAACATAAAAGCAAAGAAAAGCATGCATCCTGGGTTTATACAGCCCAAACCAAGAAGATATTCGCAAAATTAGTTGGCATGTCACTGTATCCAATCCAGCCAATTCTTCAGTGGTTCCCTCTAAAACCATAAAAGCCTAAGTTAATCCAGAGATGTCTGGCATACCCTCAAAATCCCTAGATACCATACACTATTTGAAATTTATCTTTAGACTTTTGTGATTCATTTTGAATCTTGTAGCAGCATGAGCAGATTTCATCTGGCCTAGGGCAAAGACACTCTGAAGAAATGTTCTTCTCCAAACTGGGATAATTTGCTGACTGAGAGAGGAGGGGTGTGCTGTTTAATAAAAGCAATTGAAGAGCTGTGAATAGGGACTGATTGCTGATGAGCTAATCAGAATGTCAAGGAATAAAAATAATAAATAGTACCTTATGCAGACATCACTGTCCAAGTAAACAGCAGGATATGCCAAATGAAATCTAATCTGATTAACACACTCAATTTAGAACCATACTGCCGAGTCTTTCTTTGTCCAGTCTCACCTGTCTCATTTCATATTTTGCTCAAAAGGTGTAAAGACTATGTCTTTAGAAGATGGATATATAACTTTCATCTTGCCCAAATCCTCTCTCATCTTCCTCCCCATGTCTCTCCCTCACCTGCCGTATTTTTATAATCACTTCCTTATCTAAATATAATTCTCCAAGGAAGGATACTTCTGATATTTTAAAAATACATTGGTTCCATGGTTCCACCTTTTAAAAAAATATAAATTATTACTTAGCCACCACACTCTTAAGTGCTAAGTAGTTGAGTTTTTCACATTTTAATGAATTGAATTCTTCTGTCAATTGTGTGATACAGGTGCTATTGGTTCCAATTTACAATGAGGCTGTTGGAAGTCTTGGAAAATTAAGTAGCTTATCACAGGACAGGCACTGAATAAGTGGCACAGTTGGATCCTGAGCCCATTTCTTGGCTGACTGTAAAGCCTGCTTGTCAATACTGTCTCCACATAGTTAAATGGAAAAGTAATGAAGATAGTGGTAGTTGTTTGTTGTTGTTGTGTACCACCAAGTCAGAGCTTCCAGCAGGCTTTCAGAGACAGTTAAATACAAATAGGAGACTGCTTATCCTTCTTCCACAGAGCAGGTGCTGGATTTGAACCACATGCCTTTGAGAATGGCAGCACAGGTTCTTACCACTAGGCCATCAGAGATTATTGTAATAGTGGATTCAAATTAGGATTCTCTGGGTGGGAAAGACATGGCTACTAACTGGAAGTGGTGTGAATCCACTGGGACATGTCTTGAAAGAAAAACCTGAGGACTGAGGACTTTTTTTAAAACGTCTGAAAGATGAGAATCACAGAAAACTAAAACACATGGGGTTGCTATGAATTGACAGTGACTCAGAGGAAACTGGGTTTGTTTGGGGAGTTTGGGGTTGAGGTTTTGTATTGTTGTTGGGGTGTTTTTTTTTAAGTCTTCAATTTATTTTTCTTTCCAGAAATGAAGAAGCTAACTCTTGGATTAAAAATTGCTAGTAATGAGGCAATGATACCTAGGAAGCGCTGGCGATCTAGTGCATAAGAAGTTGCGCTGCCAACCCAAAGGCAGGTGGTTTGAATCCACCAGCTGCTCCCCAGGAGGAAAACACAATCTTCTCCCATGTAATTTATAGACTAGGAAAACCTGCTGGAGGGTCAACTATGAGCCAGTTCCACCTCAACGCATGAGACTGACTGAGAGACTAAGGTATTACCTACAAAAAATCAAATCTCAAGTGTTACTTGCATAAGAAAAGTATTCTTTGAGAGGGAAAAGCTAAAGAGTTAATCAGCCACTAGGGGAGGGGAGAAAGCTTTGGTGAGGTTTTCCCATCCCAACCTATAGGGCATAGTGTGAAAGAAAGTCCTAAGAATGAATTACAGGAAGACTTTAAGTCATGGACTCCAAGGTAGAAGCCTCTAAGTTTTGTTTAAATTGAAGAGCGTGGCAGATGGGTGAATAATTATTTAACACAATTAAAAATAATTATAATTTTGTAATTTTAGCACAAGCTAGGTAAGATATTAAATTTCAGAAAGAAACAAAATTAGAAGACAGAAAAGCAATGTTTAATATAAGATTTCTAGGGAAGCTTGTCTGGGTTCAAGTCTCAGTTTTGTTCCAGGAAAAACTATTCACTGTCTCTCTGTCCCTGTTTCTTCATTTTATAGAGAGAAAACTTGGGATTCCCATATAGGTGGGAGATTCAGAGTATTGAGTGAGATAATATATTCAAAACCCTTAGAAGAATTCATAGCACTTAAGTAATTTCTAAAATATTATAAGCTATAATTACATAAAAACTCAACTAGTTTTCAAAATTTTAAGGTTTCTTTAAATGTGATTTTTATCTTGTAAATATTCAAATTTTTAGTTTTGTTTTGGGGGGGTTGTTTTGGTTTGGGGGTTTTTTTTAGTGTTTTGTTTTTTATTATTATTTTTTTTGCCCCTACCATTGATTGGCATGTTTACCTTTAAGAAGTACTGATGATAAAACTTCATCTCACACACTTGGGGCTATGATGCTAGGAAAGGCTATTCATTGGAGAGGGCCATCGTGCTTGGAGAGGTGAAGGAACAGCAAGTGAGAGGAAGACCCTCAGCCAGATGGACTGACACAGTGACTCGGCAATGTGCTCTAGTGTGTCAGGAAGTGTGAGGACGGCACAGGACAGGACATGGTTCACATCTGCTGTTTTTGGATTGCTATGGGTTGTATTAAAGGGCACCTAGCAACAACAAGAAGATATCCAAGACTGTGAGGATGACACAGGGCAGAATGGATATGAGTTGTACTCAACTTGACAGCACCTAACAACAGCAACAACAATAACAAACACCACTGGCATTATATGACACTTTTCTCTTAGCTCACATGATCATGACTGATAGGAAAATACGGTATTTCCATGGCAGAGTGAAATAACAGAGGTTGTGTAGGATCAGGACCAATAGCCCTGGTGTCCCAAGCATCCCAAATTCCACATAAGCTCCCAGAAACCTAAGAAAACGAGGGTGTTTTCAAATTCACAACCCATTTCTAACACCATATCAAGGTACACTTTTACCCTTTTAATACAAATGTGCTGAGAAGCAAATTGTATTGGCATTCATACTCTGTCTCATTCTTATAAACTCTTAGGTATTATTCTGAGGAAATAGTGCCACAAAGGAGATAATAGCACGCACAGAATTAAAACATTTACTATAACAAATATCAAGATTGGGAGTTAAAATTAAATGTTCAATAAAAGGAAATGTTTCTTTTATAGTCTAGCTAATAAAGAAAAGGAAGGCAGCTCACTTCTCTTGGTATTTTTTCTTAAGCAGCCCAGTTTCTACTTACACTGGAAAGGTTAAGTGTTGCCTGCCTTAGCAATGATCCTTTCTGCTTGTGTCTTATCTCAGAAAATACTTGGTGAATAAGAAGCATCTCTGGGACCCTAATTAAAAGGTTGTATGATACATATGTGCCATTACAATTTATTGTCTTCATCTGCAAAACAACTGACTGATTCAGAATTAATAAAATTAGTGAAAAACAATACAAAATAACATGCAGATTGGGAAGTCTAGTGTACTAGTGCAATCTAGTGGAAAACCAATATAAAGGTAAAACATAAAACCTACTGGGCTATAGAAGAAAAGCTATTAAAAAATCCCCCAAACTTTTAAAAATGAAAAATAGACCAATACTTAAATAATATTTTCAGTTAAGAAATCTCTGATAAGTACTCTCAAATTGGGTGTTTAAGGGTTTTTATTTTTAACTTCCTTTATTGTAAAAGCTATGTATTTTCACTGCAGTATTATACAGTATTTTTTAATACAGTATATTCAAATAATGTAATCAGGAAGGCATAAAATATAGATGTTCCCTCTCACATATTTATGGCAACCTCTTCATTGCTACTGCTGAAGATTAAAAAACAGAAACAAGCAAACAAAAAAGCCAAAAAGCATAACAGGATACTTGTTGCTGTGCAATCAATGCCAACTCAAAGCAACCCTATAGAGTAGGATGCTCTGTAGAGTTCTAAAGGCTGCAAGTATTTACGGGAGCTGACTGAAACATCTCTCTCTCTCTGAGTAACTAATGTAGCTGGAGGGTTTGAGCCACGGTAGTCTTGGTCAGTGGGCAAAAGTTTAACCACTGAATGACCATGGGTCCGTCTTGCCTAGGCTCTCCACTGTTAGGAGTCTGTATCTTTCCATATTTTAGGCCCATGCAAACACACATATAAGTATGCACACACAAACATATCCATGCCACACTCTTACATAATTGAACACACTATTTTTCACTTAACATATAGTGTGAACATTCTTACATGATGCCACATGTTAAGGTTATGGTGCTCAGTCACTATTTTTTCATCACTTCAAGCTCAGGCTTATCCAAAGTCTGACTCCTGCTCTTTCTTCTCTTTGAAATCTTGTCTTCTTCCAGGATTCTTCGGCTCCATGAATGGCACTACCAGTCATCACAAATATGCAAGAAACTACCTCAAAATTGGCCACAACATCTGTCCTCATGGATTTCTGCTCCAAATTCAATTCAGTATCAATTTCTGGTGTTGTTTTTTTTAACCTCTCAAAATATTTATCCTAGTTAATTGATAGTCCTCATTATCTCCCTACCCAAGATGTCACCATCTCCACTATGAATTCCTAAAATAACATTTTAACTGGTCAGCTGCAATCTACCTACCATCTACTCAGATCCATGCAAACCTTTCTTCACAAAGCATTTATTTTCTTGAACACTCACATCTTGTCACATGCAGCTCAAATGTCCTCAAAGACTTTTCCATCTGTCTTTAAATAATAAGTAAATGCTTTAAGATAGCCCTGCTATCTTAAGATAATCCTTGATTTCTCTAGCCTCACTTCATTTCATGCTCCCCTTCTCCCTGTGTCTCCACCTCTAGACAGTTTCTGTGCCTTCTATTTGCCATGCTCCATCTTGCTAAAGGGAGTTCTGGTGGCTCAAAGGGGTAGTGCTACCAACTCAAAGGCATATAGTTTTATCTATCAGCTCCTCCACAGGAGAAAGAAAGATGGGCCATCTCCCCCAATATAATTGTTTCCAATGTGAAAACTAGGTGGTGGGTCTGCTTTGAGTCAGTTCTGACTTAACATTAAATAACAGCAACACCCTGCTAATCAAGGTCTCTACACAAGCTCTCCCTTTTACCAACACAGCCCTACTCTCTTTCACCTAGTCAATCAACTAACTACTCATCCTGCATATCTGAACTTGTACAATTATCCTCCAGGGAAAAGCTGATGTCTTTGAATGCCAAAATCTTCTTCTAAAAGTGTTCTTTTGGTGTTTTCTAGCCCTTTTCTTCGTTCTAGGGAGCCCTAGTGGTAACAGTGGTTGAAGAATTCAGCTGCTAACCAAAAGGCAGGCATTTGGATCTCCCCGGCTGCTCTGTGAGTCCTGGTGGCTTAGTTGGTAAGAAGGTGCGCTGCTAACACGTAGGCACACAGTCTGGACCCACCACTGCTTAGAGGGAAAGATGGGCAATCTCCCTCTTTGACATTTACTGGCAATCTCCTCCCTTGCGATTTACTGTCTCTGAACAACCTGGAGGGTCAGTTACGGGTCAGTTCAGACCTGATGGTAGCAACAACAATCACTGCTCTGCAGGTGAAAGAGGACGCTGTCTACTTCTGTGAGCATTTCCAGCTTTGGAACCCTAAGGACAGTTGTACTCCGTCCTACCTAGCTGCTCTGAGTGTTGATTGAAGGCAGTGGGGGTTCTGTCACAGTTCTAAAGGTGCCTAGTTATGCGATTTAACTTTATCAAAACCACTGCTATTAGGTGTTCCACAATTGCTGTGACTGTATTTTCTCTAGTATCTAACATAGGAACACAAAACCAACTGGCATCCAATAAATAAATGAATAAAAGAAATGTTCACTGGTAAAGTTAGCTACTATGTATAGTTTATTCCTCTTCTCCCTAATACTACAAGAAACAGCCTTATAAGTTTTATATGGAAGCTAAACTTTTGGAAGTAAAACAGCTAGATAGAAAGTAATATACATTTCAGATTCTGAAAGGCAAGCAGAGCAATCTGTCATGTCCCCACTTCTCTGCAGTATCGGTCTTTGATTAGAATCACTATATGCCTACTGAAAATGAAAGATGTTAGAGGTGCTCATTGATTAACTATTTCATAGCAGAGAAAAGTCAATGTAATTTAGCTGCACAGTGAGAAGCCTTAATTTGCTAAGGAGGAAAAATAGTAGACTTTGGCACTAACTTTTTATTTTCTATTACATTTCAAGATTTAGAAAACCCAGCTTTATGGCTATGCCTACAACTGAAGAAATAGGGAACTAAAATATTTTTCTTTCACTGCTACAGAAAAATTCACTGGGCTTTCAGATTCTCAGTGAATTCCAAATCTCCATAAGAATAAAAGCTATAACCAGATGGGTGAATGAAATGCTAAATAATAAGAAAGAATTTAAAACATTGCTACTTCACCTTTAAACTTTACTTTTTACAAGAATGGCTTCATTTGTCAGTTAGAAAAGAAACAATCAGGATCTGTGTCACAACAGATGCTTCCGCGATTCCCGCAGTATGCTAACAGTGAACATCTCTGCTAAAATTCTGATTTTTTTCCAACACAATTAGGTAGAAAAAAAGATGGGCTAACTCTCCGTGATTTGTAGGTATTAAAGTGCACTTAGACCGTTACCGCATAATTACTTCTTAGATCAAGATACGAAATAATAATAGTTATGATGGAAAATTCTACCACTGAGGGACCCAAGGGGGAAAAAACAACATCTGCATTCTAATAGTTTGTATTATCCTTAAATGTTTTTCAGGCTATAACATTATGAACCATGGCAGCAACTAAGGTTTTGAGGCTACCTATATATTTCCCAAGGTAATATCTTTAAGTTTTCCATTTTAAGCCTTGTGAATGGTTTACTTCCTCAGCAGGGGAGCAAGCACTGCATTCAAGGAATTGCACCTGTAGATCAGGTGAGTGTGGCCGGGCCAAAAGCCCAAGTTTGAATCACTCTCTCCCTGAAACAAGAGCCGAAGCAGGAATGCCTTCAACAACTGGGACAGGAGCCACGCCAGTCACCCAGGGCGTTTATGATGCCACACGAACACAGGCACTTTTATGAAAGATTAGAGAAAGGAAGGAGGAAAGATTTGTTCTAATTAAAATTACACTTCACATGAGCAGAGTTAACGGGACTCTGTTCCTGACTTGGTAATTGAAGCGAAGGGGGAAATTCTATGTGTAGGAGAGGAGGCAAGAGTGAAAGGTAGGGAAAAGTTGGTTTAGAAAAAGCGGCAGAAGAAAACTCCAAGGCTCACGCGTACATAAAAAAATCCTGTCAGCCAGAGACGCTACAGGTTAACCCTCCTCAGAAGAGGGGCTTGGAAGCAAGCCGTGCACACGCCACAAATTAATTCTGAGGAACTACATTTTCAGAGATAGAGCAAATCATCAAAATAAGCAATGAGTAAGGCAAGCAAGCAAGCCAAGAAAAGTCTGCCCCAAGATTTGGTTAAGACATTAAAGATGATGCCCCCTGAGGCTGTGAGAAACCAACTAACCTGAAACAGAAGTTTCAAAGACAGGGGTGAGGGAGTGAAGAGGTGAGGGGAAAGGTGGGCAGAGGCTCCTTCTGATTAACAGATTTTATTTTGCTTTTGAAAAGAGAAAAATCACTGTAATAGTAAGCTGCAAGGAGACAGGCTGTCAGAAAGGAGGGGAAGACAGCAGATGGGAGCACTGCACTCTACCTCCCCCTGGGTGTGAGGCGTGAAGTAGCAAGGCTGTCCTGGGCGAGCGGCCAGCTTGCTTTCTCTTAACCTTGTGCCCCCCAACATCCATGGCCACCCTGCCATGCAGAAGCCTGTTCTGCATGACCAAGAAACACCCGCTATAAAAGCAACTCTGTGAAGCAAGTTGAGGTCGTGACACTGCACACAAGAAAAAAGTTTCCTCAAATTTGTATGTTTGGAATGAAATCAGAGTAGGAGGGAGGAAAATGTGTTAACTTATCCCTTTGCAGCTATTTTGTAGTCAGAAGAGAGCAACTTGCACAGAGATAGAACTATTCTTTTTAGAAGAAAAAAAAATGTTTCAGTCACAAAGATCTTTGCTGTCTCCACTAAAACGTTATCACTGCCTTCAACTTAAATCTTCACAGCAAGAAAGGAGACCATTTCTGATATTTTAAAACATGGAGAAGAAGTACAGATGGTAAATCTATGTGTCCTTGCTGAGCTGCACTCAAGTGGCAGAAAGGTCTTGAGCTGAAATGCATTTCCACCTTTCACACACTGGTGCTGGTTCTGCTTTCCCAAGCAAACAGAAAAGTTTAAGCTTACTTTTTAGTCTCAGTCGAACACTTCCAGCCCTTGTGAGGATACCTCCTATGACAAGATTTCCTGACCGCTCATCATTCCTGCGCCCTGTCTTGCAAGTTGTCTAATTTGTCAATGTCTCTCTTTAATTGTGACAATCAGATGGACAGAGTACTACATAGCTGATCAGACCAGGATACTATTAATTTTTGTAACATAATGGACACCACATTACTATCAGACTCTAAGTCAGAACTCAGTTTGTATTTTTTACAACCATGTCTTGTTGCTCGCTCAGATTAATATTCTGTTCTAAAAAAACTGACACTTTACAAAATCACCTCCTTGTTTCTATGCCAATGAATTATGCTGCATCTTTTGCTAGAAAAATCTTTTTTATTTCAACATAGCATTTCAGCCTATTTAGGCTGTGTAAACCCCAGATCTCCACCACATTCATTCATATAAATGCTGGAGAAGAGAAGGTCATGAGCAAAGGTCTTGTTACCTGCCACCAGGTACCACTTCTATACCCAAATTCAGTGACCCACACACTTTAGCAGGTACTGACTTGCACTAGCCTCTCTCACACAAACACACAATAAATAATCTCCACACAGAAGTATCTGAAATCCTTGACAAACGCTTTCCTAAAAGATATAATCATCTTGCAAAACAAAGTGTAAAAGATCTACACACATTCAAATTATAGCTATTTAAATGTATGTATGCACACGAAACATTAATTTAAAAGAGAAGAACAGTAGCGGGAATTGCTTGCTATAGTGTCAGACTAGAGAGGGCATTTTTTTTTCTTTAAATGCAGTCTTGAACTGAGTTGCATTGCTTAAAAATCTTAAAACAGTGGAAATCTGCTTAGAGTGAACTTTGGAGGCAATTCAGGAGAAATAGCAAGATGGACATCAAGACTCTTAACTGAACTGACCCAGCTGCCTGTAAAACTCAACTAGAAAAAATTCGCTTGAAAAGACTTCTTGAAAGACCTGTTGATCCCTAGTGCATACCAGTTTCTTGTTTGTTTATTCCTAATTTTCCATAGCTCTTTCAAGTCTGGTGTTTCTGCAAACTGGGAAGATAGCGAACCAGAAAACCAGATCCTAAAGCTTAGGAAAAGCCTCTGTATGTGCGTATATCTCCGTGTCTGTATGTCTGTTTTCTGGTCTTTGTTGAAAAGGTTGGGAAAGGATGGGAGTAAAAAGTCATCATATCAGTATTCAGTGCAACTCTGGTTTGAAATGGAACAAAGTATAAAGGGCTCAAGAATCACAAACAAACTCATAAATCAATGAATCTCCTCATCTAGAATTTCTTTTACTCAAAGAGTAGAAAACAGTTTTGCATTTTAGTGTTTGGAATATGGAATATGCAAAGATACGGTTTTTAACAAAAATAAATAGGGAGAGTCAGATAGAGAAAGGGTAGAGAGTAAAAGCAGAAAGAAACCAAAATGACCAATATTTTGGAGAAAACAGGATCTTTAAAGCACTGAACTATCTGCCTTCAGAATTTCTTAGAAGTCCAGTTTGCTGTTTATTTTATATGCCAACATTTTGCTTACAGTATTTCCAGCAGAAGTAAGACTGGTGCTAGAAACCAGATGGCTGTTATCTTTCCCAATCTCCCATCAGTTTTCTCTGGTGCTGTCTTGCTGTTTTCCCAGAAATATGCTTGTCTGTGAAACAAGCAAAAAATTCTACTTGGCTTAAAAATTTTCTACCTCACTAGCAATTAAACTAAATACACAAAGTCAAGCAACAGTTTTCAGATGCAAGAGAAACTTATAAAAATGGATAAAAACTAGTATATCCAGTTACTATTTGACAACTGAAAATTTTACTTTGCTTAGAATCTGACAAGTGAAAACTCCACTTTGTTTAGGGAACAGAAATTTCACATCATCCTAGAAGTTAAGCTAAATCTAAGTTAAATTAACAAGTTCTGAGAGAGCCTTAGCATAATGTCAAAGAACAGAGAAAATATTCAAATTGAATTCCTAGTTATTATAATGACAAGAGAAGACTTCACTTTGCTTGGAAATACAACTAATTTTTCACCACACTAAAAGTGAAGCTAGATCTGTGAGGCAAATCAGCAGCCTCATAGACCTACAGTAAATTTATTTTTTTTAAAATGGCTCAACCATGAAAAGCCAAAATCTATTTGATAAAGTAAATAATGTATATTAGCACTTCTAATGTTTGTCTACAAATAGAAAATAATGTCCAACATAAAAAATAAATATCTGAGGAAATCTAAAATTTAGTTAAGATACTAAATGTAAAAGAATTGTTTATATACTTATGCATTAATGTTGTTTGGTTTTGATTGAGACTTTGCTCTTTTAAGGTACCATGAAAGTGCTATGTAAGTATTTGTCTATCAATGTTGTGTTTTCATTCCTAATATTTTTTTGTTGTTTTAAATAATCCCACAAAAAATTTTAGCTAAAATACTCACTAGTGTTCAGTTTTCTTAGAAAACTCTTTCTTAGCAAAGCAGATTTTTCCAACACAAGCAGAGCAATAAAAAGCACAAAGAAATCTATCAAAATAACTACATGAATGTTAGAATAGTAAGACTAATGACAAGTCTTCATTTAAAAATCTTTCTATTCTAGAGTTATTATTTTAAAATTTAAATTACAAAAATGAATGCTTATTATTTGCTCTTTTAAAAAAAATACCTCTCCAAACATTGTTTTTGGACATGTAAGATTCCTTGAAAAGATAATAATTGAGAATTTAACCCCATCTTTATTTTCAGAAAGTATGCATATATGACACAACTATTAAAAATACCTATTATTTGAGTAGATTTCTATTCTTAGATATCAGTTTGAAAATGTAAACTTTGAAATGTTTACCGGGGTTATCTCAACAGTGTAAGGTTACCCATGATCAAGATTTTTGTTTCTTTACGCTTTCTGGGGTTTGTTTTTTCCCCCTGAATTGGCACAGTGAGCACTATTTTTATAATGGCACAAACAATAAAGTCTTATGTTTAAATATTATATATATATTAAAAGAATGATTAACATTTTGAAATTTAAAAAATAAAATTTGTGCAAACCTATCTAAACTTTCAAAGTCCTAGGATAGGTTTTTAAAGTTAAATTTTCCCTACTTTTCATCTTTACTTGTTTTTAGCCTCACTTTTTAGAAGGGAAAATATCAGTTAACTAATTAAATTTTCTGGATTAAAAAAACCTAAGGATTTGACAATGTCTCTCCAGAACAGCACTCTCTATCATACATAATGAATCTTGGGATTATTTTATCTTTCAGAAGAGGGTGACCATCCTGAAGATTAAATTAAAAATTGTAATGGTGCTTACCCAACTTCTTAGAAAAAGTTTCTTTTTCATTGTTTAAGTTTGCATTTCATTCATTCATATGCCTGAGGTGCAGTGTTTTATTTCTAATAAAAACCAAGTTTCTCATTTAAAAATGTGCCATAGCTAGAAAGGTACGCTTTAAGTGTGATCCCAGCCACTCTATAATTATCTACAATGGGTCAAATTCTTACTTATTCTTTATGTATAGCATAACCTATAGTGTTAACTAAAGTATACTCAATTTTAGCTTGCAAACATAAACCTGTTTCATTTGTGTTTCAGGAACCCTCACTCAACTGTTTTCCTTTTTAATTTCTTTTATCAAGATTATCAACAGATTGCCAGTGTTCTCTGCTCTTAACACTTTGAGGCTCAAAATGGAAATGCGTGTTAAGTATTCTTAGCATCCTTCTTCCTCAGTACAGGCTTATAAGTTAAGGCATTTTTTCCCTAACATAAAATATGTGTATATAAATACAAGCAAATAAAAGTAACCAAGTCGCAGCAACATGCTTGAAAGGGTCAGAGGGGCGGTTATCGTGACTAAATGCATTCGCTCAAGCTACAAATTTAGAAAAATAGTAGCAAACCCTCCGCATAAATCTCACAATCGCTGCCAAAAGCTTGGAGCTGGGATCTTCCAAAGCCCGCCAGCCACATTGGAGGCATTCACTGCTGTTTTTAATTGTTTTTGCTTTCTCTAAATAGTTCCGTTGGTGGGGCAAACGATGCTATCTTCTCTGATCCCCCGCCACGGTGTTAACCCCGATCAGAGCACTATCTGGCTCCCAGCCTTTCTGGATTCTGCTTCCGTTCCCTGCTCCGTAAAACCTAAGAAAAACAGTGGGTTTCCGCTGCCTAGAAATGCGTTTAGAAATAGAAGGGAATTAAGTATTCCATAAATTGTGTTTTTGTGTTCGCTCTGGATTGTATTTAAGAACGTAAGATATTTGTGTTAAAAGGGGGAGGTTTCTCAGCTTGACACTCGTTTCCTATAGATCGCCTTATGGCCAAGTCCCAATTACAAGGTAACAACCCCGCACCCCTGAAATTGGGCACAGACCCTCAGCTCTTCGCTGTGGGGCTTGAGAGTGGTCCTCCGTGGGCAAAGGGAAGTGGTGATGTTGAAAATGGACACAGAGGATGGAATTTCTGCACGCGCTGGGTGGGGTGGGGCATACGCGGGGCCTAGAGAAAAAGGCCAGGGGTCAAGCCTGAAGAAGGACACACAGGCCCAGGGCATAGGGTGCGGGGTGTCCTCGAGAAGGGGTGCAGTGGGATCAATGTATCAAAAGGGGTTCGCGCCCGAAGGGCGCGCCCAAGAACCCAGAACCCGGGTGGGGGAGGGGAGGCGCCGGCCTGTTGGCCTCAGGACCACCCATCGCGCGCAGGCCACTAACCTGTCAGCAAGAAGGTGCCAGTGGTCGCGGGGCTCATCTTGCGTGTCCCCCGACCCTGTCCCATCCAAGCGTAAGGGTCTCCCAGTTCCCACCACGGGGGCAATTGCATTCTTGGCCTGGCTAGGCCGGCCGTCCTCGATTCTCCCCTCCCCTCCCTTTCTTCTTTCCTTCCAGCTTGGCCAGTTCAGCATCAGCATCCAGCACCCCCTTGCTGATCCCTTACTCCCTCTAGCGGCGGGCCACTGTAGCGTGACCATCACCCCTCCCCCACTCTCCCACCTCCCCACCCCGCTCCCCCTCCTCCACACCCCCATCCCGCGGAGCACGCTGGGATTTGGCGCCCCCCACCGCTGTTCAGCCTATATAAGGTGCTCACCGGGCACTCACGGTACACACGCTTCAACTTTGCTTGGTGTGTGTCGAAGAAGAATCCTGACTGCACCCTGGGAAGAACCACGAAGAAGGTCCACCGACCCTCGGCAAGGGTCCGCTGAGCGGGCTCGCGTCCGGAGTCTCTCCGGGCTGCAGAGCACCCAGCGGTGCCCACACCGGGTGCTGGTGTGGGACCTGTCGTCCTTCCCGTCTTCGCAGAGGGGTCCTCGTGTGGTGAGTATGCGGTGAGGATGTTTCTCCTTTTTAAGACCACATTCATGTCCCCTTCTTACTGGGAGCTGCGAGGAGATGGAATAGCGCCCACGAATGTCTCCACGCAAACCTTGTCATGCCTTCACGGCTGTACTCCAAAGTAAAATCGAGAAACCCAGCCTTCACGGCTTCGTTTCCAAGACCCGAGTCGAGAAACGGGCTGTAGACCGATATGAGCTGTGGACACACATGAGCTGCAGACAGACATGAGCTACAGACCGTTTTGCTCTTCCAATGGGCTTCCAGCTATTGGACTCTTTAACTTCCCTACGAACTGTTTGGTGTTTCCAGTGTGTTCCAAACTGTTGAGCACTTTAAGTGCAATACCAATGTGGTACAAACTGTTGAGCGCTTTAAGTGCGCTACCAACTGTTTGATGCTTCCAATGCGCTACAAACTCTGGAGCACTTTAAGTGCGCAACGGGCTGTTGGGTGCTTGCATTGCGCTACAGAGATGCAGTAGTGTGCTATAAACTACTTAAAGCTGCACAAGAACATTACTGACTTCCCACAAAAGCGTGGCTCTTGCGCTCCAACCTAGAGTGAACTCCAGAGATGCATCAACTGCAGACTGATTTGCGCTTTACTGAGCTACAAAATCTGAGCTGCAGGATAGCTCTATTAAATGTTAGTGCTTAATCGCGCTACAAACCAATTGAGCTGCCGAGAGGTATAGGCGCTGTAGAACAATTTACACTTAAAATGGTACGAAGTGGTAGCTTCAGTGGTAGACAAGCTGCGTATTGATATGCGCTACAAATAATCCAGCAGTAAAGAGACATGGGCAGCGCAGTGAGAGAACTCTGGTTTTCAAGAGGGACTCCACCCTTTGTCTCTAATACACCTTTTGGAATGGCTCCCGCTGAGGTTTTTTTACTGGATGATCGCTGCAGGGTCGTACTCTTAGACAAAATGGAGCCCCGGGTGAAAAATCATGTTTAACATTCTGTCCACCCTATTTCTAGTATAGTATTGGAAATGGAGAAGCTTTGAGTTGAGCATAAAAGCTAATTTTACGGTGGTATTAGAGAGGGTTACCAGCCTAGTTGAACTAAATTGAAGTGGCGGTATAGTGGTAACGTTGGCTATGAGTACAAATGGTGATGAGCAACAGTTTGTGGAAACTGTCGGTTTGCTGAATATCGGAGGGTGGAATTGGAGGGCGGGGGGTGATGGTGCTTGCAGTAAGATATTAATGTGGCTGTTCAAATGTGGTGGGAGGGGTCCATAAGGGGGGAAACCGGGGAGAGGCCAGCAGAAACTCTGCAGCCTTCAGCAGCCAGTCTCAGAGACCCGCCCCCCCCAACCCTAGCGTGCCTTTGCAGCTTCTGATCACAGCGCATTTGGCGCCTCCCTCCATCTCCTCCTCGCCTCCCCCCAGCGCCTAGTGGGTGCGCGCGCCTCCCCTGCAGCGCGCCTTCTCTGAACGCGCCTCCTCAAGTCCTGCCTCCACATGGCCCCTCCCTGTCTTTGGGTCGGCCCATGCTCTAGGCACCCCGCCTCTCTAGGCACCACCCCGCCTCTCTAGGCACCCCCACCTCAAAGCCCGCTTCCGCTGAAGTTGGCTGCCCAGACCCCTCCTCCAAAGTTTGGGCCCTCCCTCTGATTTGGCTGGCCCAGGCTCCACCTCCCCAGTGTCTGGCACCTCCCCTAAGCCGTAGTTCTGTGAGGTGGCCTCCTGGCCCCGCCTTCCTCGGCTGCACAGAGGGACACCCCCGCCCCCCATCAGCCTACCCGTTTATTGCGCATGTGCGCCCTCTGCTCGAGCCTGGCTGTACGACCCCGCCCTCCTGCAGTTTCTGTGCTGTCAATTTTGCTTTTTATCCACCAGTGTCTAATGAGTATGAAAATAATAAATAAGAATAATTAACAACAACAAAAATTATCTGACACAAATTTATCTTAAACGTGTTTTGCATATATTAAATAACATTATTTTCTTGGTACGTAAATATTTATAATTTGAATATATTAAATAACAATCCTATGATTTACCTGACACTTGTAAATTTATTTTATAAGTGCTTTGTATATATTAAATATAATCCACAATTAATCTGGTACTTTTAAGTTTATTTATAAGTGCTTTGCATTTATTAAATAACATAATCCCACAATTTAAACTAATGGCAGTGGGTTATGATGATACTTCTAAATTAACATGGTTGATACTTCAAGGTAGTCCAGCCTTTACTGGTACTACAAGGTAGTCCTCATTACTCTAACTAGTGGGGAGAATGATAGAAGAATTTACTTTTAAGTTATGTTTTTTATTTGAGACACTAGTGGATTTTTGTGATAAAATTTCATGGTATTGGTTGATTTGATAAGGAGCAACTTGAAAAGTGTTTCATAAATTTTATTAAGTTGTGTATTGGGGTTGCTGGCGTGGCGCCACTTTCAGTGATATGATGCCCAGGAATCTGGGTTTTTTCTTTCAGCTTCAAAGGACCTGGCCTGTGAGGGTCCCTGGTGGTTCAGTGATTAAACACTGCTCAACTCTCCAGTCCTACTGCAAGAGAAAGGTGGTGTACTCTACTTTCATAAAAATCACACAGCCTTGGGGACTATGTTCTATTCTGTCCTGTGGGGTCACCAAGAGTGGCGATCCACTTATAGCAACTGATTTGATTTTGGTAACTTGCCCACAGATAATAAATTGTACTTGGCACATGATGGGCATTGATTAAAAATGTTAAGTGACTAGAAGAAAAAGTTTTCCCTTGGGGACTTGCTTGGTATCTACTTTGAGCCCTGGTGGCACAGTGTTTAAGCACTAACCTGCTAATAGAAAGGTCAATATGTCTGCAGGTGTTTTTTAATTTCTTGCTGGTTTATTTCTTAGCATGCTTTGCTGTCCCTAATGGCTTTGTTCACCTTACCTCACCTTTAGCAGGATAAAAAAAATTGTTAGTAATATAAGCTATAATTCATAATTATCATACAAAACAGTTATATCTTAAGTTACTTAAGATAGTTTTTCTAGTAAAAATGAGATTTAAGTTTGGGGCAATTGCCTGGCTTTATGATACATGCCTTTATATATAATTTTTTGAGATGTAATATAAAATAAAAATAGTTACATTACAAACTAAAGATTGTATTTTCACTGGCATAATTGAGATTTAGCCCATATAAATGAAGTTCATAATTTACTGCCAATCATACGGTCCATTTTCAAAAAATTCTATTTGTATCTGACCTTTAAAACCTGGTTTTATAAATTACAAACTGTGAGCCAGGACCTTTCTAAAGGGTGGAGTTAAGAGCCTGGCCCCCAAAACCAGTTCCCCCCACCCACCCCCAAAAGATAAAATCTATAGAAATCATTTGCTTAACATGGCAACTTTAAGAAAACCTCTAACCTCTCTCCACCTCCCCTATTACACACCTTGCCACCTTTTATGGAAATGATGAGCATTTTAAAGAGATCTAAAACAATGGCAAAAGCATGCACATTCTAATGGAATTTGCTTTTCATTACAGTATATTTAATACTCAAAGAAATGTGGACAGCATGAGAAAATGTAAAACAACTAGCAATTGCTTAATGAAGTATTGTTCTCTAATGAAATATTATGCTAGTATTCAATTTTGGACTACTGTTAGGGGGTGTTTTAGTGTGGGGTTTTTGATGTGTTTGGGGAATAATTATATATGATATTGCCCATGCAACTTTTTGTGAAGAAGCAAGGATTAATCAAATGTATTTCATTACTATGTGTGTTGAAACTGAAGTATCTTACATGAAGATGGCATCTGTCTTAGGTGTTTCAGTTTTATGCTGTGTGTGCCCTTTGATTTTTCCAGAATAGGGTTGAGAGGCACAACCTTGGTCCACTTCCCCACCCCCAACTCAGCCACCAGGAAAGGGGAGTTTAAGGAGCTCTATATAATAGTAAAACTGAAATCAAGCCAAATTAGACCAAAGTAATACATATTCTAGTAAACATTTTAAAACTTTATTTACAGTTATAATGCCTTAGTAACTACCTGTCTAGAATTCTTATAGTTCAACCCTCAGTTACTACTTTTGGTCCCATCAAAAAATTTGTAAGTCCCCAGGTCAGGCTTTGCTGCCTGGTATTGGTAAAAGCCAGGGCAACCTGGTGACCTGATAGTCACTGGATTTGTTTGACACCAGCATTTTAGTAATAAAAATAAAAGTGTCTTTGAGGCAGGGGAGGAGCCTCTTGTCTTACCTAAGTTATTTCTTAATTTTATATTGCCTTTCTATATCTCAAAGGCATTTGAGCTTTTTAACTAGCACCACTTTTCAGTTTCCTTGAACAATACAGTGATTGTTTGCTGGTTTCGTAATTTAATATTATTTCTGACCCAATTTTTTGCAGATGTTTACGCCATCAGACATGGGCCTAAATAAGTCCTCTCAAACCCCCAAATCCATGTAGTGGCTGTGATTGACAGGTATATTGACCTCTGACCTGGGACATGCTGCCTCTGGCCATGACATCAGTGCCCTTTAAGAAGTCTTGGCATTGTATTCTGAGTGTATTAAAATGCACTCAGATGACAGAAGTGACCCTATACTAACCTAGTGCTTATAAATTGTTTTTTAATGAGGCATTAAAACTTTTAATTTAGGGGAGCTCTGGTGGCCTAGTGGCAAGAATCTGTACTGCAGTCCCAAAGGCACACGGTTCAAATCTACCAGATGCTCTGCTGGAGAAGGAGGGACAATTTCCTCCTGTACCAGTCAGATCTGATTTGACGGTACATGCACAAAAAATAATAAAATGTAAAAAAAAAAATTCTAAATTAAAAAAAAACTTTTAATTTAGTAAAGATTGCATTGTTTCATGACTTTCTGGTATTAGCTATACAGTAGTTTTAAAGGAGTTTGAAATGAGACTGAAATGACATAGATTAAGTTGTTTTAATTGTTCTGATATTTTTAAACCTGAATATTTTACCTTGAGTGTAATTATTTATTGTGTCTGTAGTTAAGGTTATTAAAGTAATGGAGTGGAAAATTTGAGGTTTTAAGAAAGGTGAAGGGAACAACTTCCAAGGTTGTTGATAATAGTGTATTTTTATCAAAACACCCCTGCTGTTTTTTTGGTCCTCTGTTGGTTATAATATTAGGGCTTTTTTTCCTAACATCTCCAGAGAAGGGTGTGTGTGTGTGTGGTTTTTTTTTAATCTGCTTTATTTTAATTTTAAATTTACATTTCGGGTTACAAAAGAGAGTGAGGAGTTAGGACAGATTAATCTGCCCTGTTTTATTGCTTTCCTAGAGTTTTGCTAGCGTTTTTTAAGAGATGAGTGGAAATGGAAAAGAATCATTCTTGATGTTGATAATTGAGATGCATGTTTTATTTGATAACTCTGTGGAGGTGAACCAAGGTGTGGCAGACACACACACCCACCCCACCCCACCCCCAGGGCTGAGGAGTATAAGCTTTGTGATTTTAATACCGTCTTTTATGCTGTTGTTGCCTGTTGCTTGGAATAACAGTTATGATTTTGTTATTTATTCACACTTGCCTTAAAAGTGTCTTGCTTTTCTTGTTTATTACAGAAGTTTTGGGTGTGTCTTAGTCTTTCATAGTCCACGAAGGTAAAGGTGCTGTTAATAGTTATTTTTTGTTGATCATTAGGAACAGGTGAGTTTTAAAGTATTCGGATATCAAAAAAAGGAAAGTGTTCTTTTGTTATTTGTCTGGGTTGATTAACTTTTCCTTTTGTAGGTTTCCCTCCCCCCTTTTAAAAAAAAAAAATCATACAGGCAAGAAAAGCAGAGATGTTTGAAATACTAAATCTCCTTTGCATTTCACTACTTGGAACAGACAAGTTACATTCATACCTTTATTTCCATTTTCAGGAATAAACGGCTATTGAAAACAAGAAGGCGAAAGGGTGGAAGCAGTGTCCAGGATCCAGGCGGCCAGCCCCCCAAAAGTGAAGCTGCATCTGGGAGGTCTCCCACTCAACCTGACTACCTGGGGCCAGACTGTCCCCCCCCACCTCCTCCCCCCACTCCCAACGACCCCTCCTCCTCCAAAAACAACTGCCAGAAGGGTCAGTACGACGGTAACCGAGAACAGAAGAAGGAGGATCTCACAGAGGAGATCAGCTCCCTCCGAGAGAAAGTCATGAAGCAGTCGGAGGAGAACAACCTGCAGAACCAGGTCCAGAAGCTCGCAGAGGAGAACAGCAACCTGTGCGAGCAGGTGGAGCCCGAAGAAGCCCAGCCCGAGGAGGAGCCAGCAGAGGCCGCAGAGGCAGAGGCGGAGGTGGAGGAAGAGCCGGAGCCGGAGCCGGAGCCCGAGCCCGAGCCGGAGCCAGAGCTGTGTGGTGCCGCAGCGGCTGCTGCCCCACCGACCCCCTGTGAGGAGGAGTGCCCAGAAGAAGATGTGCCTGAGAAGTTCGATGGCAACCCCGACATGCTGGCCACCTTCATGGCGCAGTGCCAGCACTTCATGGAAAAGAGCACCCGTGATTTCTCCGTGGACCGCGTCCGCGTGTGCTTCGTCACCAGCATGATGACCGGCCGCGCCGCCCGCTGGGCCGCTGCCAAGCTGGAGCAGTCCAACTACCTGATGCACAACTACCCTGCCTTCATGCTCGAGCTGAAGCACGTGTTCGAAGACCCCCAGAGGCGGGAGGCTGCCAAGCGCAAGATCCGACGCCTGCGCCAAGGCATGGGGTCTGTCATCGACTACTCCAATGCTTTCCAGATGATCGCCCAGGACCTGGATTGGAACGAGCCTGCCCTGATTGACCAGTACCACGAGGGCCTCAGTGACCACATTCAGGAGGAGCTGTCCCGCATGGAAGTTCCCAAGTCACTCTCAGCACTCATCAACCAGTGTATTTACATCGAGAGAAGGCTGGCCCGAGCTGCCTCAGCTCGCAATCAGCGCTCCCCACCCAGAGTGCTGACCGTGGTGCAAACCACCAGCCACCACCAGGTAGATCCAACCGAGCCGGTGGGAGGCGCCCGCATGCGCCTGACCCAGGAGGAAAAAGAGAGGCGCCGAAAGCTCAATCTCTGCCTCTACTGTGGAAATGGAGGTCACTACGCCGACAACTGTCCTGCCAAGGCCTCCAAGGCTTCGCCGCAGGGAAACTCCCCGGCCCCGCTGTAGAGGGACCATCAGCGACCGGGCCGGAACTAATAAGGTCCCCACGAGAAGAAGTTTCAACTCCACACCTGCAAGTGATGCTCCAGCTTCACGTCCCGGGCAGACAGACTCTGTTTGTCCGAGCCATGATTGACTCTGGTGCTTCTGGCAATTTCATCGATCAAGAGTATGTTCTCCAAAATGCCATACCCGTGCGCATAAAAGATTGGCCAATACTTGTGGAAGCGATTGATGGCCGCCCCATAGCATCGGGCCCAGTCATCCACGAAACGCACGAGATGATTGTTGATCTGGCTGACCACCGCGAGGTGCTCACCTTTGATGTCACTCAGTCTCCTTTCTTCCCCATCGTCCTGGGGGTTCGCTGGCTGAGCCTTCACGATCCCAACATCACCTGGAGTACCAGATCAATTGTCTTCGATTCTGATTATTGCAGATTCCACTGCCGGATGTACATGCCTCTGCTGCCTTCTCCTCCTCTGGCGCCACATCCGTCCATTTACTACCCTGTTGAGGGATACAGAGTTTATCATCCAGTGAGATACTACTATCTTCAAAATATCTACACTCCAGTAGATGAAAATGTTTACCCAGATAACCAAGTACCTGATTGCAGTGTAGACATGATTCCAGGAGCCCACAGCATTCCAAGTGGACACATTTACTCGCTGTCTGAATCTGAAATGGCTGCTCTGCGAGATTTTGTCGCACGGAATGTCAAGGATGGGCTAATCACACCAACCATTGCACCAAATGGAGCCCAGGTCCTCCAAGTGAAGAGAGGATGGAAGCTGCAAGTTTCTTATGATTGCCGAGCTCCCAACTGTTTCACCATCCAGCATCAGTACCCTCGGTTGTCTATTCCAAATGTAGATGACCAAGCCCACCTGGCCTCTTATGTTGAGTATGTGCCACAAGTACCCACATACCCACCATACCCCACCTATGCGACGTACCCGACCTACCCAGTAGGATTCGCCTGGTACCCAGTGGGAAGAGATGCACATGGACGTGCATTATACGTACCTGTTATGATCACTTGGAATCCTCATTGGTACCGTCAGCCTCCCGTGCCTCAGTACCCGCCGCCGCCTCCGCCTCCGCCTCCACCGCCGCCCCCACCACCTCCTCCACCTTCTTATGGCAGTGTGTAAATGCCTGTCTTGCCCTATGGGGTCTCTACCCTCAAAATCCTTAACCTGTTTTCAGCTTCTCAATCACTGACTGTGTGCTAAGTTGAGATACTGTATGTACCTCAGGCCATACTCGAGGCACCTAGCTTCAAGAGGTCTGGGCCACCTGAACTGGCACACACACTACAGTGCCAACTCTGAATTGTTCACCTTGACTGCCAAGCTCACTTAAGTAGTTTTAAAAGTTTACTTTCCAGTGAATCCTGGACACCAGCCTGGGTTTTATCTACTGAAACCTCTTTGTCACCATCCGAATTGCAGGCTGCCAGAAGTCGCTGTTGAATATTTACAGAGAAGCTGATACAAACAACAGGAAATGCTATTTCTTTATGGAGGGGGAGAGAGAGAAGGAGGACATGACTTTTCTTGGAGTTTTGGTTCTCTCCACGCGTTTCTGGAGGACCAATGCCTTATTAAGGAAGCCACAGTTACTGGTGCAGTGTCAAACGGCTTCCGTGATCCTTTTTTGCTACACCCTTAGAAACTTCACCTTCATCATACTGCTTTTGTGGTTCTCTTAATTGTCAAGGAGCAGCAGTTTGACCAGTTCTCCCAGGAGTAGGCAAAATCCTGCAACATGGAACGTGGGGCCTGACAAGGATGTGCCCTCTCAGATGCTTATTTTGCTTGGGAAGAATGTGCCTTTACATCCTGGTGCAGATCCCATGTACCCAAGAACTCTGGCTTTGTTGCAGCACCTTGCCATCATCACACCTGTAATGGCCCTCACAGAACATTGAACCTGGTAACTAGAGACTATTGGTGGCTCCAGGTGTATTAGATGTTTGTGACATGTTGTGCCCACTTTATTGCATGTGCCACGGCTAAGAGGAGCGAGTCAAAAGAACTCCTAAATGCCATACTCAACTCTTAGAAGAGACTCTGAGTTGTTATCAGCTTGCTTTGAAAGTTCAGAAAGTTTATTCGTGAAGGCTGTTTATTGCCTGGAAAATCTACCTCTTGAAGGTCTTGGAAACATCTGTCTACATCTCTGCCCTTGTCTGCATCTTGGAATTTCGTCATTGGTCCCCTCATTAGGTGATAACATTTGATTGCTTAGAGAGAGGAAATAAATTTAGCATTTAGAGACACACTGCTGTGCCTGGGAAAGATCTGTGTAGAGGAGGAAGTTAGGGGACGTGACAAGGACATGGACTTCTTGGTGAATGTCTAATCCAACTGGATGACCTGACCTTACTTCCAGGTCGAGATTGGTGACCACTGCAAAGGAATCAGAGTCTACTTAATGGAAAAGGGGGTGGAGCCAACATTAAGTGGCCAGTAGATCAGACAACTCAATGTTGTCCTCAGTCTGGAGATACTGGTGTCTTTTGGATGTTTTGTGCTACCTGGGACTACCTGACTTTTTTTTTAGCCTGGTCCCTTGCTACTACCTTGAACTGTTTGTCTAACCTCTCTCTTTCTGTTTAATCTTTCACTACTGCCATTAACCCTGCTGCAGGATTTGTGTCATCCTTTCTGTTTTGGTTGCTGAGACTCCATTTTGCAGCCATGCAACAGAGAAGAAAGAGGCAGGCTTCAAAGAGCATGTGTTTCAACAAACACAGCGTGAGCAGTAGGGAACAATATGGCGTGTGTTTCAAATTGCCTAACGTGAAGAGGAGTCTAATGGTGAAGTTTCATTCCCTTGAGTATCATCACTGACTTTTTTCATTATCACCCACCTTTATTCTTGCATGTTAAAATATTTAAATAGCCTTTAGCTGAAGATTAGCAGTATCCTTTCAGTATTTTAAAATGGTGACTGTGCTTTCAAAATTTATTTTCACTGAGTAATAATGTACTATTCAATTTTAGTGAAAATTATAGAGTTTAAGCTATTTCTTTACTGTGAAGTTTTACAAAACTGTGAATGAGATACTCCTATGAATGGGAGTATTTGATGTAGTCATCAAATCTCGTTTTAATATCAGTCTTTAGTTTTAACACAAAGTAATTTTGGTTTCATCAATTAGACTTCTGAAAAATCTTCCAAAAGTACACATATCAAGGAAGATACTAAATTGGTGACTTATTGTGGTATTTTTCTTTGAAAGCGTGTCAGTCACTCGTGTTTTAGTGTGATTATTTTGCAAATGGTGCATTTGTGCTTCTGGACTGTTTTGAAGCAACACTTCAGTTTACCTCAGATAACTGATTCATCACCCATTTATTTGAAATCAAGTTGTTGTATGTTGAATTTATAGCTGTCATTTGCTCTTCATGCTGCAGAAGGCCTACAAATGGACCATTATCTGCAGCCTAGCATGTGTACACAGACATTTGCCATCACTGCAAAAAGAAGTCTGGAGATGTTACCAGGGACAAAACTAAGAGAACATGCATTGTGGGTTTGCAACTCACAAAGTTCCTGTTGAAAATGTGTTGTTTACTATAGCTTGTAACTTCTTGGCAGTGTGTACTATGCTCTATTACAATTTACACTATCTAGAAATGTAGTTGTTAAGGATAAGTAGTTTTGAAATATATTGTACTTTAGTCTTTTAGTAAGTTTCCTTTTACTCAGTTGATGTAGTGATCAAATTAGGTTAATAAGTTTATGTTCATTGGATCTTTTAAAAAGTTTTTTGGCATGTACCAGCAAATGCCTTTATTCATAAGAAAGAAGAGAAGAAACCAAATTGCTAAGGAAATTAGAAAGGGAGCAAAACAAAAGCACAAAAAAGATAAAACATCATAATAATCTCCCAAAGCCAGTAGTCTGTTCTTTGAAACAAACTGGCAAAACTCATTGACTGTTGGCCTGAATTTTCAATGTTAATTGATGAAATCAAGGAGAAGGAAGTTACAAGAGCTCCTATTGTTAGGTGAGCCTGGTGAGTACTAGCTAAGGTCATCATGCTAGGTTATTGAAAGGAGGAAGTTTATACATACTTTACAAGGGGTCAATTTATTTTGAGTAAGGAGGTATTATTAGTATTAGAGACTGGAACATCAAGGATTAGTTTGAGTAAATCATGAGAGGCTCACAGTAAGAGAGGCACATCTATATGGTGCAGTCTGGATTTCTGTTTGAGTTTATAGGTACCTCAGACTCCTGAATTGATCCGGATGTCATCACCACAGACATTTTACATCAGATACCGTTCGAGATTGGCAACAGAGAACTCTTCACTGGAAAGATCTGCCTGAAAAGAAGCGAAGGAAATGAAGAGACCACAGAGGATGCCATGCTACGTTTTCATTCAAGAGAGAAGACACATCTGATGGGACTCAGAGTTCTTTGTTGTTTGACATTGTAGAACGTTATCAAATTGGTCTGTGGAAACTTGCATTGTTTATTATTTCATTGTGTAATCAACTTAGTTTAAGTAATAGGGGATATTACATATAATAAGTACTTTAGAGGTGGGAGGGATTTTAGTAATTTTAAGTGGGGTGGGGTTAATTAGAAAGTTAGAATGCTATTATGTATTAGATATCTCTGTAGTTGGCCTTGTAGTATCTCTTTGTGCTTCTTTACTCTGTAATTGTTACTCTTAAAGATTTCAAGTAGACGCAGAGGGACCTGAGAGGAGAGCAACCTCGTTAAGATAAATTGGACATGTAAACACTCCCCTGAAAGAAATGTAATGATTGGAAAAAGAAATTAATAAAGGTCTCTTTACCCTGGATATTAAATCCAAGAATCTAGATTGTGAGCAAAAGTTTTAGATAGTCACAGCATAGATTGGTACCCTTTGAAAAATTGTTTCTAGATTGACAATGATGGATGATGATAATTCGTGGAATTTATTTGAAAAGTTATAAATAAAGAAATTCATTAATTCAATTGTGTTTGCCTCCCCACATCTGTAGCTCTCCTCCTCACCTCTGCCTCTTCTCTCTAACCTTTTATCTCCTCCAAACACCCCAAGTCCTACTGCCGCCCCAACTCTGACCACCGTCCCAAGTTCTACCACCATCCCAAGTTCTGTCACTGCCCTGCCCCAAGCCCTACCACCGCCCCAACTCCTACTGCCACCCCAAGTCTACAGCCGCCCCGAGTCCTACCACCAGCCAAACTCCTACCACCGCCCCAAGACCTACCACCTCCCCAAGTCCAACCCCACCCAACTCCTACCCCCACCCAACTC
>NW_006399848.1:9880434-9903979 GCF_000299155.1 Elephantulus edwardii
CCATCCCACCTCCTTTCCCCTATTCCACCTCACTATCCCTATCCTAACTCTTTTCCTCCATCCCAGCCCCCCACCTTATCCCACTTCTCTACCCCCATCCCACCTCCTTTCTCCCATTCTACTTCCCAACCTTCACTCTATCTCCCTTCCTCTATTTCACCTCCTTACCCCCATCCCAACCTGCTACCCCCATCCCATCTTCCTACCCCCATTTTATCTTCTTTTTCTCCACCCCACCTCCCTCCCTCCGTCCCACCTCCCTACTCCCATCCTACCTCCTTGCCACCACCTCCCCTTCTGACACCATCCCAACACCCTCTTCTACCTCAGCACCCTCTTCCACCCCAACTCCCTCCTCCAACCCAACTCCCTCCTCCACCTCAACTTCCTCCTCCAAATCAATTACTTCCTCCACCTCAGATCCCTCCTCCACCTCAACTCCCTCCTCCCCCTCAACTCCCTCCTCCACCTCAACTCCCTCTCCCTTCTCAATTCCCTCCCCCTCAACTACCTCCTCCCCCTCAACTCCCTCTTCCTCCTCAGCTCCTTCCACCACGTCCACCTCTTCCTCCACCTCAACTTCAGCTCCCTCCTCTACCACCTCAACCCTTTCCTCCAGCTCAGCTCCCTCTTCTACCTCAGCCCCCTCCACCTCAACTCCCTCCTCCACCTCAACTCTCTCCTCCACCTCAACCCCTTCCTCTACCTCAACTCCCTCCCTCACCCCAATTCCTCCTTCCACCTCAACTTCCTCTCCCATCCCAACTCCCTCCTCCACCCCCATTTCCTCCTCTATCCCAACTCCCTCCTCCATTCCAAGCCCTTTCTCTACCCCAACGTTTTCCTCTACCTCCACCCCAACTTCCTCTTCCACCTCCAGCCCAACTCCCTGTTCCACCTCAATCCCTTCCTCCACCTCAACTCCCTCCCCCACCTCAACTTCCTCCACCACCCTCAACCCCACTCCTCCTCCTCCCAACCCAACTCCTTCCCCAAACTGAACTTCCTCCTGAATCCCAATTCCTCCTCCCAGAATCCCAACTCCTTCCCCCATCCCAACTCCTCCTTCCCCCATCCCAAATCCCTCTTCCCTCATCCCAGTTCTCACCTTCCTCACAACTCCTCCTTCCCCCACCACAACTCCCTCCACTGAACCCAACCCCGTACCCCATCCAGACTCCCTTCCCCCATCCAGAACCCCTTTCTCCATCACAATTCCCTCCCCCAATCCTGCCACCTTACCCTGATCCCAACTCCCTACCCCCACCCTAGCTCCCTCCACTAATTTTAACTCCCTACCCTCAACCCAGCTCCCTACCCCCAACCTAACTCCCTATACCCATCTCCTTCAAATTATACTTTTAATTGATATATTCTCTTTATTCGATTCCTTTCTATTTACTAATACTGCATTATATAATCAAAACTCAATTAATAAAGACTTCATGGTTAAGTGAAAACTGTCCTGATCATTTCAGCGTCCAGTGGCATAAAAGAGACTGCATGGAGAACTGGGTAGGATAAGAGATTCGGGGGGGGGGGGGGGGGACTTGGGTAGAGATTGAGGTGAAAGCGTTGAATTGGGCTATAATGAGAAGAGGCTTGATTTACAACAATAGTGGGTGGAAGAAAGGGAGATTGAAGAGGGGGGAGAACAAAGCAGTGAAGAGTCTTAATGGGAGGTAGTGAGGGTCAGGGTGGAGATGCTGGAAAGATAGGGAGTTGAGGTGGGAACTGTGGAGCATAAAGGAAGCTAGAAGGTTCAAGATAGTGGAGGATTATTTAAAAGACATAAATCAAGCCACCTAATATCAACATATACTCCAGGGATGGATATGTACTTGTTATTACATACTTGGCATACACCAGTAAATTAACTCAATTACCTTGGTTCTAAAACTTTGACACATAAAGCCACAACTAATAGTGACTTTTCTGTCACAAGACAGTAACAAGCTGTATATGCCAATCTAACTTTAAATATTTGCGATTGGGGAGAAACGTAATAAAGGAATGTGGGGTTTAGCAACAATTAGCATTAAGATAATTTCATCTGATAAACTCACCTACTTGGAAGAACAAAAAAATGTTCGTAACATGTCCTATCAGATTTTTCAATATTTATCAGAGTTAGGAATACAAGGTTGACATGAAAATCTGAAAAGGACTAACAGTGTGCCGTTATCAGAGAGTTCATCTGAAACTAAGGCATAGATTGTCACAAATGTGGTGGGTGATTTATTGGAAAGGTTACCTAGAAGAAAGTGACAACGGAGGGGAAGGGGAAACTAACGGTGAAACCATACAACTAAACCCCGTTACTTGAGATGAAACTTTTTAAACTCACTGAGTGATAGGTGAGGTTGATAAATTGGAAGGGGGATATTCTGCCAAGAACCCACATACCTACTAAATGCCTGCTTGTGTGGGATGTACATACAATTTAGCAACATAGGATAAAAGGGGGTTGGGGATTATATACCAGTGAAGGAATTTTACTTTTTAGAGAGAGGAGTGAACTGGGGGGAGGGGGGTGGAGGAAGGGGTGGGCAGGGAGAAAAATGCAACAATGAATGAATGGAAATCCAAAATTTCTGTAAATGTTCATTAAAATTAATTAAAAAAGTGGGAGAAGGTATTTTTAAAAAGGGCTCAATTTATCCCACGTTTGTTACATCCATACTTAGCCCTATCCTGATCATTATCTCTTCAAAATCCACAAGATTAAAACCCTTACGGGAAGGAGGATGAGGGGAAGTGCAGAACCTCAAGATTTGGTATATCATCTGGACTGCAAGGCTAAACAATTTTATACAGGATTGACAACCATTGTTTAAACACTTTATTTTAAAAAGTAACTTCCCAGGGAGATAAGAAGCAAGGTCTGCTTAGTAACTGCTTTGAAAATATTACATGATGAGGCTAGTAATCAATTACAATTTCTGGTGGCTTAGTGGCAAGAAGCTGCACTGCAATTCTAAAGGTACACAGTTAGAATCCACCAGCTATGGGCAGTCTCCTCTCATTCGATTAACTACTTCAGAAACAACCTCTTCCTGCCATGGATAGTCAGCTATGGGTTGGTCCTGACTCAGTGTTACACAACAGCAACAATTTCCTATGTCTTGTAACAGGAACCCTGTCTCTATCTTAACTTAAAACACAAACATATATTCATCTTGATAAAACTTTATGCTTTGCCAGTTGGAATTTCTGAGTGGTCTTTTCTTGCATTATCATAATCAATAAGAGAAAAAAATAATGGGAAAATACAGAATTTTTTAACATATAAAAGTATTGAAATATGTTGAGAAGAAGGTACACAGATAAATCAAGGCCTCAAAAATGTGGAGAAGGCCGAGAAAAGGAAGTCATTGGAAATAATAGTGATCAAAATTAAATGGTTTTGAAATACATAAAAGTGGCACAGTACACAGCACATTTGCTACATACCTAAAAAAGATAGTTGATAACTTTTTTACCCAAAGCCCTTAAGATTCTCCAAGAAAAATTAAATATGTGTGCCCTACTCCATACCTATTGCTTTTCTGGCTTCTTTAGACATTTCTGGGGAAGAATTTGGACATACATGTGTGCTTGCCTTAATAATAAGTGTATTGATTTCTTTTAATGGCTCAGTCATTAGGCTAAGTAGTGAGTAGAGGCACAGTAAAAGCAGAAGCACAGTACTGGGGACAGCAAGACCCTGACCTGAGACATGTAGTCCAGCTGATGAGTGAACATACAGGCAGTAGAGTATTCCACTTGCTCTCAGCATACTTAACGAGAGCAATTTGTGAGCAGCACAATTATTTACTTATTTTGTACTGACCAAAAAGGAAAAAAAATTAAATTTGATTGCCTTCAAGTCTCAACAGACACTCCAGCAGGTTTTCAGAGGTTCTAAATCACAAAGGAAGCTGCCCAACATTCTCCCACAGAACAAGCAGGAGCCTTGAACACCATGTCTTTGGGTTAGTAGTGCAACTCTTTATCCACTAAGCCACAAAAGCTTCCTAGAGTAGATGAGGGATCTTAGCAATTTTTATTTAACATTTAAGATTCCCCCTCACAAAAAGACATTAAATGTCTTAAACACTTATTTTGCTTTTTAAAAAGAAACTTGAGGATTAGAAAGGATCAATGAGAATAGAGGGCTAGATGGTTCTTTCCCCTCACATTAGCCTTTTAAGATACTGTTTTAACCCACAGTAAAGCTCCTTAGTTTTCCTTGATAACCCTAGCAATAATTTAATCCTGTACACTTGAAATCTTACTACCTGGTAATGCAGGATTCTTTGAAGAATAAGACTTTGTCCCAAGACAGTGCCTATAAAGAGAATGAGGAAACATCTAGAGAAACCTTAGTTACTTAATGAACATTAAATGATTTAGCATTGTAGTTCTTATGTAAGAAAATTTTCAAAATATAATCATTGACCCAACTTTGGGTTCTTCAAGCTGTCCATGTAATGAACTAAGAAGTAGGAGAAAGTTACACCCAGGGAAATTCTTTATAGGAAGTATCTTCCTAAAGTTAAGCTGCGCTGCGATCCTGAAGGCATGTGTTTCGAGTCCATCAACTGCTTTCTGGGAGAAGGATGGGCAGTCTCCTGTCATGTGATTAACTACCTCTGAAAATGTACTAGGGGGTCAGCAATGGGTTAGTTTGGACTCTACGGTACACAACAACAATAATATATTTCTACATTGCATAAATCTCATTTCTATCAACACAATGTCATAAGTCTAATAAAATAGTGCATCTTCCTACCTTCTGACCTACATCAATTTTGAGACCACATATATTGGTCACTCTTCGTAACATTCAGTCATTTACTACAATCCCAAATTTTGCCACTATCTTTTACCACTGGTTTTTAAGACTGATTTCAGTCATGTGAATGGCATTTTATCAATTTAGGGGCATAACTTATTTTGTCAGTCTAACTTGAGATTGTTCACAGCTTTAAATTGCTTGGCTCCACAGTTAACACTCTTGGCACCAGCAACCAGGAAATTAAAAGACATATTACAATGGAAAAGTCTGCTGTCAAGGACCTCTCCAAAGTACTGAAGAGCAATGGTGTCACTCTGGAGACTAAGGTGTGCCTCATACAGGCCATTGTCTTTGCAATCACTTGTTATGCATCAGAGAGTTGGACAATGACTAGGGAGGATAGAAGGAGAATTGATGCCTTTGAGCTGTGGTGCTGGAGAAGAGTATTGAATGTACCATGGACTGCTAAGAAAATAAACAGGTTCATCTTGGAGAGGGTTAAATTGGGCTGCTCTTTGGAGGCAAGGATTCTGAGGCTTCGTCTGACACACTTTGAACATGTTGTAAGGAAGGACCGGTCCTTGGAGAAAGACATCACGTTTGGGAGGGTGGAGGGACAGTGCAGGAGGGGAAGACACTATGAGGTAGATTGATGCAGTGACTGGTGTAATTGGGGTGGGTGTGTCAAAGACAGTGTGATTGGCATACAGAGCAGGGTTTGGGGCTATTGTACATAGGGTTGCTAAGAGTTGCAAATGACTCAGGGCACACAACAACAACAACAACTCAGAAGTAATGACCTTCAAGAACTCAAAGCCTTGATACCATTTAAGAATGAACAAAGCTATTTAGATGTGGTAAGACAGACCATTGTTGTGGTAAAACTAGATTGCAGAATGCAATTTCTACCTTAAAGTTAACCTTTCTTGAAGACAGATGAGTAAACCTGCCTCATATTCATAATCACCTTGATGCGCATGCTGTTGCAGTAACAGAATCCTACGTATATGTTGCTGGATCAATGGAGCCGGGGTTTGCTAAAACTGTGGAACGATATAACCCAAATTTGAATACATGGCAGCATGTTTGTAGTCTGATGACAAGAAAGCATTCTTTTGGGTTAACAGAAGTCAAAGGGAAGCTCTAAAGCATTGGAGGACGTGGCAACTTTAGTCCTGGTTTTAAAGATGTGACTGTTTATAATCCTGAGCTCGATAAGTGGCACAACTTGGAATCAGCACCAAAGATTCTTCGAGATGTCAAAGCACTCACCATCGAAGACAGGTTCATGTACATTGCTGCCCGCACGCCCGTGGATCGCGACACTGAAGATGGGCTGAAAGCAGTCATTACTTGTTATGATACAGAGACTCGACAGTGGCAGGATGTAGAGCCTTTGCCACTGATTGACAATTACTGCTTTTTCCAAATGTCTGTGGTTAATTCAAACTTTTACCAGACAACCTCATGCTGTCCTAAGAGCTACTCTTTAGAAAACGAAGAGGCTACTTGAAAAATTGCCAGCCAGGTGTCTGATGAGATCCTCAAAAGCTTATCTCCAGAAGTACTGAGCATTGAAGGAGCAGCCATTTGCTATTACAAAGATGATGTTTTCATTATTGGAGGTTGGAAAAACAGTGATGATATTGATAAACAGTATTGGAAAGAAGCCTATCGATACTGTGCTGAGAGAAAGCGCTGGATGCTTCTCCCTCCCATGCCACAGCCTCGTTGTAGAGCCACTGCTTGCCATGTGAGAATACCCTACCGGTACTTGCACGGCACACAGAGATACCCGATGCCTCAGAACTTGATGTGGCAGAAGGACCGGATCAGACAGATGCAAGAAATACACCGGCATGCCCTCAACATGCGGCGAGTGCCAAGCTCTCAGATTGAATGCTAGATCTCTAACAGGTGCAGCTCCCAACAGTGAGACTTGTTTTCCTAAGACTGAAGCTGTTCAGACTGTTACTGAAGAAAGTATGACAATAACTTATTTTCTACCTGAACTGATTTATTACAATGTATGAAAGAAAAGTTGAACCCTGATAGATGCAAAGTCAGTTCCAGATGCAGTAACTTTCTTTAGTTTGCAATCTTTCTCCTTGGTTTATATGTGCATACTAGCTCCAAAGGATCTTATTAAAGATGAGAGGGAAAATTAACCTTTCTACTCCTTCTCACCTTAATTTTTAATCTGAGAGGATAACATTCTATCAGAGTAGTTACTTAACAGAGGTTCATGACCTGTCTCACCCATCAAGAGATAAGATAAAGCCTAGAAGCCTATCAGTGCAAGCCAAGGCCTTGTGCACATAGTGCATGAGTATATTTACAGAGGATAAACTTAATTAGTGTCACTGTCTAGGTGTGTCCTCAGTTCATTATCAATACTGACATGGAGGGCTATCTCCACTTTAGTAACAGCTCTTTTCAAGATTGACATTTTAGCAGGGGCTTTCTGCATATATGTGTATGTAAAATTTATAACCAGATGACGGAGGGCACTGACATCTCATGTACCACCATGCCTTAGCAAATATATTACTGTTTTGAGATGCCTTCAATCTGTTCCAACTCATGATGACCCTACATATGCAGAATAGAACTGTTCTGTAGTGTTTTCAAGTCTGAGACCTTTTAGGAGTAGATTGGCACACCTGTCATCTGGTGCTCTTGCTGGCTTCTAAATGCCAGCTCTTTGGTTAGTGGTTGAGTGTGTATTTGTATCACCCAGGCAATCCTAAATAAATAAGGTTTGCTAAGTAGGAAAATAGGAGTCATTAAGAATTTGGTGGAACTTAATTCACCCTAAGTAGCTTGCCTTCCCTTTGTTCTCCTAATACTACTAGAGGACAGTTTCTGGCTAAAGGCCCTGGAGTTCACTGGAACAAGAGACCTCACAGTGGGAAAAATAAAGAGAGAGAGAGAGCGCGAGAGCTCACAGTGATTCCAATCCAGTATGACAGCTTATACAGACACTTTGAAGAGAGTACCCATAGCCACAAACTAATTTGGGGAGAGTCACAGATACTCAGGTTATGAAGTAGTTCTTCAGAGGTGGGTAAGGAGGGGTGGGTGTGCACTTATAGAAAAACAGATTTAGTTCCTGGTTTTGCAGTGGATTTCTTTGTTTTTAGTTTCATTTTAGTGAAAATACACAAAACAAATTGGTTTTCTATTCAATCATTCATAGATATTTTGTTGGGGTTTTGTTTGTTTGTTTTGTTTCAGCATCTAAGCTTTTATTAATGAGCGAAGACTTGATGAGCTGTGGGAGGATATCAAGAATGTCATGCATGAAGAATGCAAAAGGTTATTACAAAAACAGAGCAGGAAGAAAAGACCAAGTTGCATGTCAGAAGAAACTCTAAATATTGCACTGGAGTGCTCAGAAGCCAAAGCAAATGGAAGATATTAAGGAATTGAACAGAAGATTCCAGAGGGCAGCACAAGAAGACAAAGTATTACAATGAAATATGCAAGAAGCTGGAGTCAGAAAATCAAAGGGCCAAATTCACTCAGCATTTCTTAAGCTCAAGGAATTGAAAAACAAATTCAAACTTTGAGTTGCAATACTTAAGGATGTTTTGGGCAGAATATTAAATGAGCCAAGAAACATTAAAAGAAGATGAAAAGAGTATACAGAATCATTGTACCAAAAGGAATTGGTGGACATGGAAGAATTTAATGAAACAACATATGAGCAAGAGCCTGTGGTGATGAAGGAAAAAGTTCAAGCTGCTTTGAAAGAATTGGCAAAAAACAAGCCCCCAGGAATTGACAGTATACCAATTGACATATTTCAATGAACAGATGGTGCCCTGGATGTGCTCACCAAGTTGTGCCAAAAAATCTGGAGGACAACTACCTGGCCAACTGACTGGAAAGATCTATATTTTTCCCATTCCAAAGAAACGTGATTGAACTGAGTGTGGAAATTATCAAACAGTACCATTGATATCATGCAAGCAAGATTCTGCTGAAGATTATCCAAAAACAACTGGAACAGTAGATCAGCAGAGAACTGCCTAAAGTGCAGGCTGGATTTAGAAGAGGCCAGGGCACTAGGAATATTATACCTAATGCCAGATGTCTTGGTTGAAAGGAGGACCTGAAGCACTTGCTGCTGAAGGTCAAGGACTGCAGCCTTCAATATGGATTGAAGCTCAGCATTAAGAAAACCAAGATTCTCACCACTGGGCTGATGATGGCAGCATCATAATACATGGTAAAGAGATTGTTAACAATTACTGCTTGCTTGGATCCATGATCAACACTCTTAGTACCACCAGCCAGGAAATTAAAAAAATGAATTGCATTGAGAAAGTCTGCTGTCAGAGACCTCTCCAAAGTACTAAAGAGCAAAGGTGAGCTCTGGTGGCCTAGTGGCAAGAAGCTGCAACTGCAGTCTCAGAGGTGCACAGTTCAAATCTACCAGATAATCTGCTGGAGAAGGAGGAACAATCTCCTCCTGTACCAGTCAGATCTGATTTGATGGTACACACAAAAAATATTGAAATAAAATAAATTTTAAAAAATACAAAGTACTAAAGAGCAATGATGTCAGCCTGAAGACTACGGTGCACCTGATACAGGCCATGCTCTTTGCTGTTACTTGCTGTGCATCAGAGAGCTGGACAATGACTAGGGATGCTAGAAAGAGAGTTGATGCCTTTGAGCTGTGGTGCTGGCGAAGATTATTGAATTTACCATGAACTGAAGCCAGGCTGCTCCTTGGAGGCAAGGATTCTGAAGCTCCAACTTACATACTCTGGACATGTTGCAAGGTGGTATCAGTCCTTGGAGAGGGACAGCACAGGAGAGGAAGACCCTCAATGAGATGGACTGATTCAGTCACTGGGGTGGGGGGATTGATGTGTCAGAGACAATAAGATTGGCGAGGGATAGAGCAGGGTTTAGGGCTATTGTATTTAGGATTGCTATGAGTTGCAGGCAATTTGATGGCACATAAAAGCAACAACAATAACAAGCTTTTATTAATGTTTTTAAAACAAGTATCCATGCCAGTGTGGGTAATTGTAGGGGGAAAATAAAGGAGTAAAAGAAAAAGGAGTTATGCCTTATTGGTAATAAAGCTCCAGGTCATCCCATTGTGGATTTCATAGTTGCCTAAATACATGTGGTCCTTGAAAATGGTGTACCACTTCTTAAGGACGATTTTTTTTCCCAGCATGTTCCAGTTTGGCTGCCATCAGCTTCTTAAGAACTCCAGTGGTGTCATCAATGTTGCAATTAAGGCATATTTTCTTCCCCAGATGGTTGTTGCAAACCCCCTGGGTCATTGTGACTGCAGCTCAAATCTGCTCAGAGCTAGCAATGCCACTAGACATTTTGTTTCATAATATTGATTACAATACTTATAATGCATCTAGGTTCTTTCCCACCTCTACTCTGATTCTCATATCAATGTTTTTATCAGTCCTTCAATTCTATCCTTATTGATCCTGACTTCTGGGCTTTATTCTTGGGCAAATACTGCCCTTTTGACTTTTGTGGTGTTAAGGGTTTATTGTTCAAAATGGCTTCCTTACCCATTGACTGACCTTGCCATGTGGATGGGTGAGAATACATGAAGACCAGAAACCTGAACTAAGAAGGAGCCGACCTTGGGACGGCTACCCTCCATGGAACCAGAGCGAAGAGTCTTTGCCTAAGTTAATTGGAGAACTGGGCAGAGAAAGCCATTATTGATAGGAATGAGGGATACCAACCTCCATGCTCTTCCACCAATCACTTGGTTCAATATTCATTGTTGGCTCACAGACTTTATTCACAGTTGTGGTACCCAGAATGGGGTTTATTAGGGAAATAGGGTAGGGAGTGGGAGAGGCAAAAAATATTTCACAATACAAGTCCAGGTTTAGCACCACCAGCCATGTGTCAGTGTTCCACTTCCTCCTCAGTATTGCCAGGACTCCTCATTTTGTATCTCTTGATTGTAGCAATCCCTGAGGTGTGCAGCTGGTATCTCATTGGGGCTAGCCTTGAATTGACATGTGTCTGAGAGTTTGAACCTCAGTGGGCAGCAGTTGTCATTTTAATCTCATATGGATTGTTCCTAAAAGAGTATAATGGTCAAGGCAGAGCTTTGTTCTGGGTAGGCCAAAATATTTGGTTTTAAGATTTTAGGGCATATCTTTTGCTATTTCTGTACACATTAGAAAATTTAACTACTGTAAAAGTTTACTCCCCCACATTGAAAAACAAGGAACTCATGCAATATTATTCAAAATGGGTGACCCTGGAGGACATGACACTGAGTGAAATATCTCGGTCACAAAGGGACAAATGCAACTCATTGCTCAGTCCCTGTGTCAGGCCATCTCGTCTCAAGTCTTCCTCTCCTTCCCTGACCTCCACCTTTCCAAGCTTAATGTCCCTTTCTAAGAAATAGCCCCTCCTAATTAGGTGCTCCTCAGAATTTACTTTACTATGTATACTCTCTATATTCCTTTTATCTTCTTTGGATGCTTTCTGAATTATTCAAGATCTTGCCTATAGAATCCTTCAGTATTGCAACTCTAGGCTTGAATTTGTTCTTCAGTTCTTTCAGCTTGAGAGTGCTGAGTGTATTGGTTTTTCTAACTCCCACTCTATATATTTTGTTACAATTTTATTTGACTTCTTGAGATGTTTCTTCATAATTTCTTCCCTTTTTTTAAACTTCTTTACATTGTAGTGTAGTTTTCAAAGCCTCTTCTGACCTCCAATTTGGTCTTTTCTTTTTCTCCCCTAAATAATCATCTCACCCAGAGTCTTTCTCTCCTGTGCTGACCCTCCACCCTTCCAAGCATGATGTTCTTCTCCAAGGACTTGTCCTTCCTGACAACGTGCCTGAAGGATGTGAGATAGTTTCCAAATCCTTGCCTCCAAGGAGCACTTTTCATAGTCTCCAGGATTATGTAACACTGGCTTAAAGAGATGAGGTTTAGGTTGAGGCACCTGCTAATACACTTTGGAAGCTGTCCTAACTGTTCTGCTGACTTCCCTGATATTGTTCTTTGTGGCTTGTCTGCTGGAGTAAAGGATTTCAGACCCAGTAAAGTAGTAAGATTGGTATTGGGATGAGTAAAAAGAAATGCAGAAGTGTGGGGGACATGTCTGACCTTGTGATAATTGGCTTTGTGTTGTTAATGTTGTTGATGGGAGCAGTTCTCATTAGTAAGCAGTGGAGTTAGTAAAGGTCAGATATGGGTGTCCTCAGGTTGCCTTTACAGTTTTTACATCCTTAGGTAGCTGGTTATTCTCAGGGGTGAGCGCCTCCCTGGTGATACTATTTATAGTTTACAGTTTGACAAAAAGTAGTGCCAAATGAATGAGTTGTGTTCCAGGTTTTTAGAATGACTAGGGGCCATAGTCCTGATCAGTCAGCCTGGCTATTTTTATGTTTTCTTAGTTTTGTTTTACATTTTCTTTCACTTATCCCAAGATCCTCTACTATGATACCTTTTAGAGTGGCAATAGTTGTAGTTCGGCACTACCAAATTTATGGAAGTTGAGGTTCTCATGGTCCCTTAATCCCTAGGGATATTGTAGTTGATGATAGATGAATCTTAGCTGAAAGCAGGGAATGCCGGAGGAATGTCTGTGTTTCATCGACTATGCAAAGGTGTTTGACTGTGTGGATCATAAAAAACTGTGGCTGACTCTGAGAAGAATGGGAATCCCAGAACACTTGATTGTTCTAATGAGGAAACCTATGCTTGGACCAGGAGGAAGTCATCAGAACAGAGTAAGGGAACACTTCATGGTTCAAAATTGGGAAGGGTGTATGCCAGGGATGCGTCCTATCTCCATACCTTTTCAACCTGTATGCAGAACAGATGATCTGGGAGGCTGGGCTCTATGAGGAGAAATGTGAGGTCAACATTGGTGGACAATTTATCAACAATCTGCGTTATGCAGATGACACAACCCTGCTTGCTGAAACTGAGGAGGACCTGAAGCACTTGCTATAGAGGGTCAAGGACTGCAGCCATCAATATGGATTGAGGCACAAAGTGAAGAAGACAAAGATTCTCACCACTGGCCAATTGGCAGCATCAGGATGGATGGTGAAAAGATTGAGATTGTTCACAGCTTTAATTTGCTTGGCACCACAGTCAACACTCTTGGCATCAGTAGCCAGGAAATTAAAAGGCACATTGCCATGGGAAAGTCTACTGTTAGGGATCTCTCCAAAGTACTGAAGAGCAATGGTGTCTCTCTGGAGACTAAGGTGTGTCTGATATAGGCCATGGTCTTCGCAATCACTTGTTACGCATCAGAGAGTTAGACAATGACCAAGGAGGATAGAAGGAAAATTGATGCCTTTGAGCTGTGGTGCTGGAGAAGAGTATTGAGAATACCATGGACTGCTAGGAAAACAAACAGATTCATCCTGGAAAGGGTTAAACCAGGTGGCTCTTTGGAGGCAAGGATTCTGAGGCTCCGTCTAACAGACTTTGGATATGTTGTGAAGAGAGACTAGTCCTTGGAAAAGGACATCATGCTAGGGAGGGTGGAGGGACAGCGCAGGAGGGGAAGGCCCTGTATGAGGTGGATTGATTCAGTGACTGGGATAATTGGGATGGGAGTGTCAGAGACAGTGCGATTGGCACAGGACAGAGCAGAGTTTAGGACTGTTGTACATAGGGTCGCTATGAGTCGCAAGCTACTTGATGGTACATAACAACAACGACTAATGCCTTATTTGTTTTCTCTGCATTGTTTTGGATTTTGGATTGTCTTTAAAAGCTCCACTTGCTTTTTGCTTTTAGTGTCCTGTCCTATAATTCTTCACGTTTGTCTTTCATACATTGAATATATTGAATTATTGTTCTTTTAATTTCTGTGTCTGAAAATTCCATCAGACTTTCTGGCTTCAGGAACTCCATTGTCATTCTTTTTAACTTTTTTTTTTTTTTGGATGACATCTTGCTTTGTGCTTGTGTAGGATGAGGAGTAGCATGCTTCCTTGGTGACATTGCTGTGGTATGGTTTCTCATCCTTGATCTGGTAGCCAGTTCTTGTTCTGAAGTCACTGCTTTAGAAAAGGGTTGAGCAGGCACACACACAGATACATGTAGAATGGGCGCATACGCACATGTGGGTGGCGGCAGGGGTTGCGCAAGTAGATGCACATGGGGGGGGGGGGTTGTGGTGAACCTGAACGGAAAACCAGAAATCCTTGGGTTTTTTTCCTTGAGAACCCAGTCCAGCTCCAGCAGTCCTACTCCCTCCTCCCTAAGGTGAAGGGTTCCCATGTGGTCCAGCAATAAGCATTGATCTCCCACTAAGTACCTTACTCAAATTTCTGCTGTCCTGCTTGCTCCTGGTTGGTGGGATCCGATGCAGCTCACTGCTTCCCGCTGAGGCACGCTGCTCCCCACCACAGCACACTGCTCTCCAGTAAGGCTCACTGCTCCCTGCCAAGGATCATTCCTTTCTGCCGAGGCTAGCTGCTCCCCATCGAGGCTCGCTGCTCCCTGTGGCTCCCAAACTAATTGTTTTAATAACAATTTCCCCTCAAATTCTAGCTGTCCTGCTTGCTCTCTGCATGTTACTTTCTGTGTGTGGAACTCTGCATGTTGGTTTCTGTGTGTGTTGCTCTCGGTGTGCTGTTTTTTGATTTCTTGATTGTTGTTACCATGGCTGTTGATTATGGATTCAAGCATAATGAAATCACTAACAACTTCAAATTTTTCTCCACCTATAGTAATATTGCCTATTGGTCCAGTAGAGTAGACCTTTGCAATGCAAATAGTCAGAGTGCATTTAATGTTAGCTACTTTTCAACTTTCCCCTACCCATGCCAGGAGAGTATCTCCCTTGCCTTTTTATATTAAAAGCTTATTGAGTTCCCTGAAATAAAAATTGCAAGAAAGTGGTATTTGGTAATTTCTCCTTCTCATACTATTTCACACACAGTCTTCAGCAAGTTGTCAAGATTATCTTTAATTGAATATTCTGTGGATGATCAAGAAAACAAACATGGAGAAAAGATAACCAGTTCCTCCCTAAAAGCAAGAGTGGTGAAACTTCATCTCAAATACTTTGGGTATGTTATCATGTGGATATAGTCCTTAGAAAAAGACATGATACTGGAAAAGTAGAAGATCAGCAAGAGAGGATGATCCTCAAGGAGATGGATTGACACATGACTGTAAAAATGGACCCGACAGAGATCATGAAGGTACCGGTGCAGAACTGTACAAGTCTCCACTCTGTTCCTTCAGTGTTGCTATGAGTTGTAGTCAACTCTCTCGCACACAATAGCAGTTTGTGTTTCCTGTGACTTCTGATACAGAAAAGAAAATCTTTGTAGGTAATTCTCTAGCTGCATCTCTTTCTCTAACTTTTAAATTGACAATTTCTCCAATATGTTCAAGAAAAGTTTTTTATTTTCAGTTTGCTCAGCTTTTTTCGCGTAAATCCTAGAGTATTTAATTGTCTTTATATGTTATAACTGAAGCCAGTAAGCTCTCTAGTCAGTTTTAATAATCTTTTTCCTACTATGAATTTAACAATTTAATAAAAACTATTTTTTTAATTAACTTGTTGATAATATCTTCCACCTTTTAAATGTCATTATATGCCATGATGTTATCTTTTTAATTACACATACTGGTAACTGAGGCTCTCTCTTTTTCTGTGTTTGAATTTCATCTCCTTAGAGGATTATAAATTTATTATTCTTTAGACAAAAAGCTTTGGATTTTGTGGATTCTTCTGATGTGTAAACTTGATTTTTGGTTGGCAAATATTACCTAGATCAGCTAACTGGCTTCTACTTTGACTAGACTTATAAGGCAGGAAATACCCCAGAAGTTCAAAGAATGTTTTAAATTGCTTGGTAGCCCTAAAGAATGACAAATGTCTACTATATCTTCCCCTTAACTTTTGTTCCTCCTATTTTCCACTTCTGCTTAATTTCCTAAAATAATAGATGGAATTCTAATCTATCTTTAAGTAATTTGACGGGTAGCTTTTTGCTCTTAAGTCCTTTTATCGAGTTCTTGAATAAAAAAACAAAAGACAACTTGTTTTGGTTTTAGTTTCAGAGTTCTTTGCGGCCATTTCATACAATAAATTCTCAAATATGAGGGTTCTTTTTAAAAAATTTTAAATGGTTATTTTTTTGTTTATAACTTCCTCTGCTTTTGTTGTGATTTTTAAATAAAGTTTTTATTTTATACTGGTTTACTTACAAAATTCTTATACATTGTTTTGCACACTGGATCTTTCCTATTTCCTTTATCCACCTGTCCCACCCCCACCCATTAAATTGTGTGACCCTATGATTTTTTCCAGTATTTTGTGTATTAATCTTAGTGCTTCTCTTTCTTGCTGTTTCTCTCAAAATGGCAGGCAGCTCATCTCTGTCCATTCATATTTGTACCTAAATAAAACTTAAATCATTAATAAGGTGTCCTGGATTTCCTTAGTCATTTTCAAACTTTCTTTCCTAGAAAGAACTCTTCTCCTAAAAGAAAGTAAATTAATGGCTCTTTTAGGATGATGATGTTATTGTTGTGTGTCAGTGCATCAAAACTGACTCATAATTGACCCTCCTCCACCTTTTCAGAAGCTGTAAATCATAAGAAAGGAGATGTCCACCTTTCTCCCTTGGAGCAGCTGTTGGGCTTGAACCTCATGACTTAGGGTTGCCAGCTTAGCTGTGCTCCCCATTAGCATGAAAGGGAAGTGTTTATGGCAGTATAAAAAGAATCTCTTTCCTTAAGGGCCCATAGATAAGGAGTAGCTAAACAAAGTACTGAATTTCTCAAATAGTGAAATATGGAAAAACTCATTGTGACACAGCTCCAGTGTAGAGCAACATGGCATTGTTTTCTTTGTAGTCTGCTTAAGTTTGGATTACGAAGCATCCCTTACTTTGACAAATTGAACTTCTACTTTATTTAGTTCTCTTAGCAGGATTTATCCCAAGTCAAAAGGAACTTCAAGTTAAGACTAGCTCATCTGTTGCAGAATTCTTTAAAGAATCAGCCCAGTTATTGGCCCATGACTTGCTCCTGTTCCAATCTTGCTGATCCATTCCTCTGAAATTTCTAGCATTCATGCTACCATTTGCTGTATTTTCAAGTTCCTCAAGTTTTCAGTTTGATAGTGAAATGCTGCAGAGTGTTCAGTGCTGTTGTAGAATTATTCTTTTTCTTATGTAATTCCTGTTGTCTTGAGTTTGGGGTTGTTGGTTTTTTAAAAGTGATTTTTATGGAGGAAAGATAATGTCTGTCTCTCTGGTTTTTGTTGTTGTTGTATAGTGCCAAGTCAGAAATGACCCATAGCTGACCTATCAATGGGTTTTCATAGGCAGTTTAATCACAAGGGAGGAGATTGGATATCTTTCTCCCATGGAGTAGTTCCTAAGATTTGAATCATGTGTCTTTGGGATGGCAGTGTAGCTCTTTACCTAGGCCTCTAGGAACTCCTTGTGTTTTTGGTAAGAATCCCATTTTTCTCATTCTCCCATCCACAGCATTACGTAATACGCAAATAAATCAGTAGGTAAAATTAAAACTATCAAACTACCTTAGGCTAAAGAAAATAATCAATGTCTTGTTAATATTGAAAAATCCAATTCTTTACTTGTAAATTTTGACTTTGTATTGGTGGCAAAAAATTTTTGGACCTAGGATTCTTTATTGTGATTTTTTTAAAAAAAAATGAGCAGTATCATTTTATATTTGTACAATTCATGTCATTAATTGGGATGTTGTTATTGTTATGTGTCATCGAGTCGCTTGTGACTCATAGTGATCCTGTGTACAATAGCCCTAAACCCTACTCTATCCTGTGCCAATCGCACTGCCTCTGACACACCCATCCCGATTATCCCAGTCACTGAATCAATCCACCTCATAGAGGGTCTTCCCCTCCTGCGCCCTCCCTCCACCCTCCCAAGCATGATATCCTTCTCCAAGGACCGGTCTCTCCTTACAACATGTCCAAAGTATGTCAGACAAAGCCTCAGAATCCTTGCCTCCAAGGAGCAGCCTGGCTTCACCCTCTCTAGGATGAACCGGTTTGTTCTCCTGGCAGTCCGTGGTATATTTAACACTCTTTTCCAGCACCACAACTCAAAGGCATCAATTCTCTTTCTATCATAGGTAGTCATTGTCCAGCTATTCTTAAACATAATAAGCAATTGTGGAGAATATAGCCTGGATCAGGTGCACCTTGGTCTCCAGACTAGCATTGTTGCATCTATGGAAATCTGTTCAGTGAAATTGAGTCAGAACCACTGATAGCTAACAGTTGGGTAGATTGTCAAAGGCTGTAAATTTCATGGGAAGAGAACCCTTATCTTTTTTCCATGGAGCAGTTGGTGGATTCAAGCCACATAACATTATATTGGCAGTGGAACTCCGTACTTACTAGGCACCCAGAGCCCACTATTTACGTCCCTGCAAAAGAAAACCATCTTTGTGTCTTTGCCAGTCATTCTATAGGAATATTTATCTGAATGTATGTGTGAATCCAAATTCACATATGCATATAATTAACCTTTCAAATGCTACTTGAACTAATTTTTATATCTTACAGATTCCTTTATTAATGAATGTGTTCAATATAACTTTTGATCTGTAATCCTGTTATTTCTGTACAAGAGTCATGATTTTACTTTTCTAAAAATGATGTTTACATATTATTAAGGAATTCATTTAGACTGTCAGTGCTCTTCTGATTTTATTTATAGAATTTCAATAAAATATTGTACACAGAACTTGCTGTCTCCCTTTTACTATAATCAATGACTATTGGTTTCAAGGTGGTCTCTGGACCTCCATCCAATTGCACATATCCTTTGAAATGAAATAAAACTGGCTTAAAGCAGGAAAGAAAAGATTAACAGCTTTGGGTTGTTGTTGTTGATTGCCATCGAGTGGAGCACGACTCATAATGACCCCATGAACAAAAGGTTTGAAGCCCTTCCATAACCATTGCCATTCATAAAGTTGACAGAGTTTCCAGAGGAAAGGAAGTGTTTAGGAAGTGGATGCCACGCCTACTTCCAAACCTGTCTTAAACTGGGAGCTCCACTAAACACTGTCCACCATGGGTAATATTTGGTTGGGAAATTTTCCTTTACTTTTAATATTCAGTTTTGTGTTTAAGAAAATTACATGACTATTATTCTTTTTTGTCTTCAAAAGTTAATTAAGTGAAGTTGCAAGTAGATATTTTAAAGTTAAATATTTTAGCACAAAAATTGTATAAGGGCCTCTGGTGGCCTAATGGCAAGAAGCTGCACTACAATCCCAAAGGCTCGTGGTTTAAATCTACTAGTGCTCAGTTGGAGAAAGAGGGGCAAGATCCAATTTGACGGTGCACAGCAAGGGAAAAAAAATAGTATAAAAAATACAAATCTTGTGGGAGGGTACTAACACTATGGCTAGATAAGAAAGCTAGTAAATAAATTTATGGTTCATAAAAAAATTTTCTTCTCCCATCATACTACAATTACTATTTATATTTATCCTTTAAATGCCAATCTTAGAGCTTCAAGCCTAGTTATGAGTATATTCCCTACTAAGAATAAGTATCTAACATAGTGAGCTCTAAGCAAGTATTTATTTACCTTCTAAGAACATTATGACGATTGCCAAGTATGAGCTTTAATAGAATACAGGAAAGAAAAGAGCAAGAGGGCAGAGAGTTCTCTGTGAAGGGAGAGTAAGGATCTGGCGAAACATTATTTACCCAGAGCTCCAACTATTTATTTCCACCTCAGGCATATTTCTGTACAGAAATAGTTTCCTTCTTATTTCCTGTTGCCTGGGGGAAATTGCCATTACCATAGAAAAAGAGATTCTACGTATGTGACGTATGCATTCCTTTCAAGGAATAGACAGAGAAACATTGTGAGTGAATAATTTTCATAGCTCTAGTCCATTAACATGCTCCGTATTAATCAGAATTTTTACCCCCTTTGAGGTCAAATCCCTTATCAGGGTCTTACTTCTTCATTTTCTTGAAATTGGAAAGATTGCGTTAGGATTTTTACAAAAGGGACTAGAGGCCTCAATCCATTTTAAGGTTGATGCAAACACACTAAACACTCACTTCACTGCTCTGTGTTGTGAAACTTGTGGAAGAAACTCCATCCTTAATGTTACAATTTTTCTTATATACATGCAAAAAAAAGTGTTTACCTTCAAAACTGGGATGTAAATAACTTGTTAACTTTAACAGAAATGTTATAGGCTAAAGTAACAACTATGCATTTACCAGGGAAATACAGGACTTATTACAATAAAGTTGTCATCTCTTATACCAATTGCTCCATAATCCTTCAAGTATAGTCCCAATGTAGAGCAATATTTTCTGTATTAATGACTTAAGAAAATGTTTACTAGGTTGCCATAGCAGTATCATACTTTGTGGGTAAAAAATTTACTTCACTCATGTTGCCTAGGTAGTAAACTCTATCCTATCTTTCCTGCTTAAGATTCTTAACTTTTTAAAAAACTAAAAAAATTTTCTATCAAATTGGATCCAAGTGGCACAGGAGGAGATTGCCACTGGTGGATTTCAATCACGCACCTTCAGATTTGCAGCACACCTTCTTGCCATTAGGCCACCAGAGTTTCCTAGCTTAAGATTCTTAAAGGGCATATTTGAGGATTTCATGAACTTTGGATCCCTTCATATTTTATTAAACTTTGGAGTAATTTCTTATATAAAATCAGGGAGCACAGTAAAATGTGAAGAACAGGGAAAAATATAAACTCATTATCCTGATTCAATTTTAGCTAAAATTTTATCTATATTCCTTAAAAAAACCCCTAACTTCTCAGAGAAACATCCCAAAATTAGTTTATCAGAAGATATTTACAGTGAAGAAATATGATTACTATCAGGCAGAAACACCTAAATGTTTTGGAGAAACTCTCCAGAGAGAGGATAGTGAAATCAGGTGATAAATGAATTCCTGAAGAGATAGCATCAATGCACAGGGCAATTAAAAGAGGCAGTCACCCAGGACAAATCTGAAAACAGCCTCTGGTCCAACTCTGCTATTCTAGCATCTTAAAACTGGCTACATTTAGATAATTTTCCAAAAGAACCCAATGCCCACAGTCAAACAGTTTCGACGAAACTACTGCTTTTAAAACTATTGCTTAGCCTAAACACGACTCCTGGGAACCAGTTCCTGCACAGTTTAAGAAAGACACTCAAGGAATGATCTGACTGAAGGAATATATGATTAGGTATTATATACCTATTAAATGTATGACAACAATTTTGAACAAGGGGTGTATTGCAAAGCCAACTGGGGGAAGAGGAACAGATGGGGAGGAGGAAAATGTGCAACAATGAATTCACTAAAACCCAGTCTTTCTGTAAACGTTCACTAAAAGCAGAATTAAATTCATAGAACTATGAATGAAGAAAAAAAGAAATACACTTAATGGCAGAGGATCTTGTGACTGTGTGATGGGTGCCCTGGCCTCAGTCTCCCTTGCCTGGTCAAAAAATTGACCCAGAAAGGAGACAACAGGATGGTCAGCAGCACAGAGGATCCAGAGAAGGTACCTTCATTCATTGACTCTTAGAAGAATCACTGCTTGGGGTTACAGCAATGTTAATGGCTCTTAAAAGAGCCTTGTTGCAGTAAGCAGAGTGTGACAGAGCCCTGGTGCTAAAAAGATGAGGAACGTCCAATTTGTCAGGAAAGAAGGTGAGGAGGCAGCACAAGTAAAGAGAGGGGAATGGGCCAGAAGCTATGGAAAGGAATGGAGAAGACAGGTCAATTATGAGGGTTACACAGGGCAGGTTTTATGCAAATTAGGGATAGTGGTGTATGGACCACTGGAATGAGGTTGTTGGAAGTTCCCACTTGAGTTCACAGAGTCACTGAGACTTGCATGCTACTTTATTGCACATGTCAGCTTCCTGAGACATTGGCATCTTCCTTATAATGTTAACACCCACAAGTGCTTGGCTCTGACTAGACAAGGACTAGCCTTTGCTCTCTATTGGAGCCTTTACATTATATGGACCATGGCCGTGTGCTAACAGCTTTTTTTTTTTTTGCATGTTTCCAGCAGAAACCTGAAAGGCACTTTATACTTTTAACTTCACCCTTGACTCTCCTTCCCTGGGCATTTGCCCCATCATTCCATCATTTAACAGCTAACTAACCCCTACTGGCCTAAGTGATGTTGTTGTCATTAGCAAAATATTATGCTGTGGAGTATTCTTTAACTTATAGTGACTCCATGCATAACAGAATGAAACTCTGTGCAACCCTGTACTATCCTTATATTTTGGGCTTAGGCTCATTTTTGTAGATAATGGTGCTAATCCATCTTACTGAGTCTGCTTTATCTTTCCTTATCACCTTTCTGTTACTCAAAACTGTATTGCTAACAAATGGCACCCACCCCATAGATGAACTTCTGCTGGCTTTATGAAGCTGATTCAAACCACCAGAAAGATAGACATAGCCTTTGGGTAAGCAGTTAACAAACTCCCTTGTTGTTGCTGATTAATAAACTAGGAATTCCCTTAAAAATCAAACAAATAAGCTGTATTTTCTGTCATAAATATGTGCTATTTCTTTGAAATAATTTGTAACAATTATCAATTTTAAACAAAGTAATTTTTGTTTTCCTAAAACTAGAGAAATCTAAGAATCAAAATATTCAGAACTACAGCAATTTTTCCATAAGCTAATATTCAATGTAATTTGTAACAATTATCAATTTTAAACAAAGTAATTTTTGTTTTCCTAAAACTAGAGAAATCTAAGAATCAAAATATTCAGAACTACAGCAATTTTTCCATAAGCTAATATTCAATGTCTCATGTTTTATAGCAGCAAAACAAAATCCTATATGAGCTTATTTAAAGCTAAAGGTCAACAACCTGTAGCCATTTATGTATAAAATGAAAAATCTGGGAATATCTACATTTATTAATTAATGTTTATATAATACTCTAACTTAGTAATCTTTAGTTATCCAGAAATTATTTACTATTTAACTCAAATTTGTATTAATCTAAATTAATAGACTATCTTGAAATTACCAATAGATCCTGTGTGTTACATCATTATGATCTAAGTTACTTAAGAGTTCTAAGATGAAACTCTTTCTGAAAATATTTATTATGTTTTCACTTAGAAATTTTGCATTCCTAAAAATTTTTTGGAAAGAAGACAATTTTCCAATACTCCTATATAAAATGGTAGACAGGCCAGATGGCAACGCAGACTATTTTTAACTAAGACACCAGAAAACAAAGATAACAGACATGGATGATAATTCTGGAACCTTGAGTTTAAAAGATAAACTCAACTGAAGGAAGAAACTGGGTGAAAACATTAAATAAGGAGACAGACTGTACAAAGAATTGTAAACAGCATTGTCATTGCTAGGTACTGTCAAATCAAGTACAACTCACAGGGACTCTGTGAACAACAGATCTGAACCCTCCTCTATCCTCTGCCATCCTGTTCATCTCTGACATACTTGAGGTCATAACTGGTGTCACTTTGTCAATCCATTTTATTTAGAATATTCTTCTCTTTGGCTGATCCTCCACCTTTCCAAACATGTCCTATTCCAGCGAATAGCCCTTTCTGGCAACATGAGCAAATTATGTAAGAAAGAGTCACTATTCTTTCCTTCAAAGAACACCCTGGCTGCACTTTCTCTAAGACATCATAAACAGTCTTCCCAGTATCCTGGAAAACCTACAACCAGGAGAAGATAACATAGATGAATGGGA
>NW_006399848.1:9905432-9927352 GCF_000299155.1 Elephantulus edwardii
ATGAATGAGTGGAAGCCCAAAATCTCTGTAAATGTTTATGAAAATTAATAAAATATAATTATAGAAAAAAAAGACATATTTGTTTGTCCTTTTAGCAGCTCCTAGGACAATCAGTACTCTTCTCTCACACCACAATTCAAAGGCATCTGTAGCTATCTGGTTGGCATGAGAAGCTGACCTTCAGGGAGGTCCACACCAGTACCTGGCTGACAAGAAAGGTACAGTCTTCTCTCTTGTTTCCTATACCTTTAGAAGATCAAGGGATTGACCTTTGCCCTCTACCACCACTACTCACCTGGTGCCTGGCAATACTCCTCTGTGCTGTACTACCTCTGCCTGAAGTAAGGCAAATACCATTTTATCTCTAGTGCTAGGAGTGGGCTCACAGTTATACATTCAGAGTCTCTCTCCAGGAGGCAGCTATCTGTACCAGGCCTGGTCTGAAGCTAGCCTTGAGATTGGCAGCAGCACCTTTTGTTACTTGAGCCCTGGCCTATCACTGAGCATCCTTGTGGATACTTTGCCCAAAACACACCATGGCCATATTTGCAATGGTGTGCTCATATTGGAGTGGGGTATGCAATATCCCTGAGCATCTTAGGCTGGCAGTGATTTTCTTTCTACACAAGCTATTTCTGTCTTGGTACCTTAACCCTAATCCTTACCCTGACCCTAACCCTCCATTCTTCCCCTTGACTGGCAAAGACACTATCCCTAGCCAGTCAGACTACTCTAGGCTCTTCTGGGGACAGCAGAAATACCTCTTAGACAGCTGTATGCAGACAGTTGGGCTGCACACCTGAAGGCCATGCCTTTTTTGCTAGTTCAGATCCATCAACAGCACTGAGGAAGAAAGATGGGCCTCTCCTGTGCAAATTGTTGTTGTTGTTGTCATGTGCCATTGAGTCATTTGCGACTCATAGCGACTCTATGTACAAGAGCCCTAAACACCGTTCTATCCTGTGCCAACCTCGCTGTCTCAAACACTCCACACAGAATCGATCCATCTCATCGAGGGTCTTCCACAGTCTCAAAAACCAAATGAAAGTTTTGCTGTGAGTCAGTTCTGACTCAATGGCAGTGAGTTTGAGTTTTATTTGTTGTTTTTCATTTTGCTCGTGTGTGTTTCATATCATCTTCCTTCTTTTCTATTTTTTCTTTCCCTTGACTGTTTTTCTCTTTTCTTTACATCTTAATTCTTTTTTTCTTTTGTATCCTTCTCAGTTTTAGTTTAACTGTTTTCTTGACCAATCTGATTTTCAGTTTTGGGTATTTTCTATTGTTTTGTTTTGGGATTGTTGTTCCTATGATTGACAAAAGATAGAAATTGACACTGGGCTGCCACAAATTGCTCTTTCTAAACAATGAACAGAGAATTGCATACACTCCTTTATCGCTTTCCAGAAGACAGAAGATTAAATGCTAACAATTATCAGATTAGCAAGAGGTATAACATACTCACATGTCTCAATATGATATATAAAAATTAAATAACACAAAGACAGTAACACTACAATGTATTAGATGTAACAGGTAACATTAAACTAGTACAAAAAAGGGACAAGTTAGAACAAAAAAATTATAAAAATGCAGAAGCAGAAAATATTTCAGAGGAAGAAATTACACTAGAACTTACTGATAAAGCATTAAAGGAATGACAGCTACATGTCTTCATCACACTGAGGAAAAAATTCAAGCAAAGAACAGACAAAATCAAGGAAAAATGTAAAACTCCAGAAGAAAAAATAGTATACAAAAAAGGTAAAACAAATGGAAAATGAGAATACAGATACAAATAGCAAATTGAAATTCAGGATATTAAGACTAAGATTTCAGAAAGAGATGACATACTGGGGTGATAAAAGAGCAGAATCAAAACAATAGAACACAGACTGAGTGAGAAGGAAGATAACTCTCTCAATACTGATATGTTAAATGAAGATCCAGAAAAACCAAGGAAGGAAACTGTGTTAAGACATAAGAATTCTGTGGACTAACATCAATAAGAATTTTATATATATATATATATATCTCAGAAAGCGCAGGAGAGGAAGGCCCTCTATGAGGTGGATTGATTCAGTGACTGAGATAATTGGAATGGGAGTGTCGGAGACAGTGCGATTGGCACAGGACAGAGCGGAGTTTAGGGCTGTTGTACATAGGGTCGCTATGAGTCGCAGGTGACTCGACGGCACATAACAACAACAACATATAGATATTGAAATTCCAAAGGGGAATAAAAGTACGGAAGATCTTGTTGAAAATTTGCTGGGGAAAAAACTTCCCAAACATGAAAAAATGAAAAAGTAAGTATTTAAGAATCAGAGGGAATCTCAAACAGTACAGACGCCAAAAGAAAAACAGCAACTTTTATTTTTAGCAACATATGTTTTTGTTGTTATTATTTATTGATATTTTAATGAAAGTTTCTAGAAAATTTGCATTTCCATTTATTCATTGTTGCACATTTTCCTTCTTACTCCCTCTGCAGTTCACTTTTCTCTTTAAAAAGGATTTTTTCATTGTTGCACAATTTCCTCAAATGTTGCAAAGTGCTGCCCACTTTGCAATACACCTCTTATTCTGGACTGCTATCATGAAAATAATACTTAATTATATATTTCTTTTAAATAGTTCTTTCTCTCTTCTATTTAAAGGCAATGCTCATTATTTATCCACTCTTAGTTTCCCCCCAATTCCCATGTCAGTCCCGTGGAATTATTTGTCCTTTTGTGACTGAGATACTTCACTCAGCATAATGTCCTCCAGGGTCACCCATTTTGAATAATATTGCACGAGTTCCTTGTTTTTCAGTGCTGCATAGTATCCCATTGTGTGATTGTACCACAGCTTCTCTATCCATTCCTTTCTTGATGGGCACTTAGCTTGTTTCCATCTCTTTGCTATTGTGAACAATGCCACAATAAACATGTGTGTGCATGTATCTGTTTGGGTGACAGTTATGGTTCCTTTAGGGTATATTCCCAGTAGTAGAATTGCTGGATCAAATGGGATTTCTATTTCCAACTTTTTTTTTAATTTCCACTCATTCATTGTTTCTCTTTTCTCCCCTCCCAATCCTCCCCCCTAATACACTACCCTCCTGGAAAAGTAAAAGAAAAATTCTTCCATTGTTTTACAATCCCTCTCCCCAGATCCACTCCACCATGCAGCCTTCGCTCTGGACTCCTGTCATTAGAAAAATACCTAATCACATATCCCTTTCAAAAAATTTTCTCCCTCATCTGTTTCAATGCAGTATACATTATTGAACCCATCTTATTCAGTCTCCCCCCAACCCCGAGGCCAGTCCTGTTTTACAACAGTGGCAACATGCAGTATTTGTCCTTTTGTGACTGAGATACTTCACTCAGCATAATGTCCTCCAGGGTCACCCATTTTGAATAATATTGCATGAGTTCCTTATTTTTCAATGCAGCATAGTATTCCATTGTGTGAATATACCACAGCTTCTCTATCCATTCGTTTGTTGATGGGCACTTAGGTTGTTTCCAAATCCTTGCTATTGTGAACAAAGCCACGATAAACATGGGTGTGCGTATATCTGCTTGGATGTCAGTCATGGTCTCTTTGGGGTATATTTCCAGTAGTGGAATTGCTGGGTCAAATGGTATCTCTATTTGCAGCTTTTTGAGAAAGCACCATTTTACATTCCCACCAACAGTGAATAAGGGTTCCAGTTTTTCCACAACCTCGCCAGCATTTGTTGCGTGCTGTTCTATTAAATTTTGCTGTTTTGACTTGGGTGAGATGATATCTCATAGGTGTTTTGATTTGCACCTCTCTTAGAGCTAGGGATTTTGAACATTTCTTCATGTGCTTTTTAGCCATCTGAATGTCTTCTTCAGTGAAGTGGGAACATATTTTTATAATCAAATATTCTCAGTTTAAAGACAAAGAAAGAAAACTGAAAATATCTTGGAAAAAACAAAGACTTACCTAAAAAAGGGAAACCATACGACCAAGCTCCGATTCCTTAGTATAAACTATGCAGCAGGCCATAATAACATGACATTTATAAAACTAAAGAATGAAATTGCCAACCAAGAATTCTATGCCCAACAATATTCCCATGAAGGAAAAATGAGGACTTTTCCAGATAAACAAAAATGAGGAAATTTGAAAATTAGCCCAACCTTTAAGACCTATCCAAGGGACTTCTTGTAACTAGAAACAATGACAAACAACCCGAAATTAAAATACATGACTGCATCATTCAGGAACGGACTCAGAGACCAAGTACAATAATGTACCAGACCAAACATAGAGAACTGGAGGTTATTAGTCCATAAATGAGGATTAGTGAAACGAAAAAACAGGAATAAGAAATTTATTAGAATTTCTCTTGAAGTTCTCACTTCAAGTTTGTTTGCCGTTTCAATGTGTTCTTTGGTGAAGTATCTTTCTATGTCTGCTCATTTTGTAATTGGGTTATATGTGTCTTTTTCTTGTTGAAGTGTTGGATTTTCTGTGAATTTTAGAGATGAGTTCCTTCCCAGATACTTCATTCCCAAATAATTTTCTCCAATCTGTAGCTTTTCATTTTATTCTTCAGGAGAAATTTTTTTCCACACATGAGGATCTTTTTTTTCCCTATAGGAAATGCCATCCATATGGTTTACCATTTGCTGATTGTCCATTTTTAATTATATATTGATTGATAATCCATGAAGGGAGCTCTGGTAGCTTAGTGATAATGAGTTGTACTACTAACCCAAAGTACACAGTTCTAATCTGCCAGCTGCTCCATGGGAGAAATATGTGCAAGTACTGTGAGAATGACTGTATCTGAAAAGCTGCAGAAGGATCAGCTATGAGTCAGTCCCAACCGGATGGTACATCAGAACAACAATAATTTATGCCTTCAGTTAGGACTCCTAAGTTGCCTCAGGTTTTTTTGCTTTTTATTTGATGAATTTTATAGTTTTATGACATCAATTGATGAATGAATAAAGAAACTATAGTACATTCACACAATGGAGTACTATGTTACATTAAAAAAAAAACACCTAACAATGTAGTGGAATAGCTGGATCATACAGAGTTTTTGTGTTCAACTTTCTTAGGAAACACCAAACTGCTTTCCAGAGTAGTTGTACCATTTTACTATCCCACCAACAGTGTATGAGTTCCCTCCTCTCCACATGCTCTTCAACATTTTTCACTTGCTGCCCTGCTAAACTATGTCACTGCTACTGGGGTGAGATGGTATCTCATTATTGTTTTGGTTTACATCTCTGATTGCCAGTGACTTTGAGCATTTTTTCATGTGTCTGTTCACTATTCAAATCTCTTCCTCTGTGAAAAGTCTTTCTTTCCTTTTCCTTTGTCCATTTTGTAATTGAGTTATTAGTCTTTTTCTTCTGGAGGGCCAGAAATTCCTTATGACCCAGCTGTATTCCATTACTAGGAATATACCTCAAGGAAATTAGTACTAAGACATAAATGGAGATTTGTACACCAATGTTCATAGCAGCATTGTGCACTATTGCAAGAACATGGAAACAGCCCAAATGTCCAGCCACAACTAAATGGTTTGAGAAATTGTGGTACATTCACACAATGGAATACTATATAGCGCCCAGGAGCAATGATACCGCATAACTTAGGAGAAGATGGATTGCACTATGCTGAGTGAATGAACTCAGTCTCATTAAGGACAAACACTGCATAAAACCATTGTTGTAAAATAAAAGGATAGCTAATAAAACATGTATGGAGACCCAAGGGGGGAAAGGGTGGGAGTAGAGGGGTGAGGATGGTTAGGAGCAAAACAACAGGGTTGCACAATGTGGTAGGTGGAGGGAGGAAGTAAAGGAAATTGGAAAAATCCGGTGGAGACCTGAAAAGACAGGGTAATGGTAGGCATAGTCCATGGTGATTAATTTCATAAAATGTAATGCATGGGAATAATTGTATGAAACTCTGTGAATAGTAATAGTGTGAAACACAATGTACACAAAGTTTGTAATAAAAATCCATATAAAATAAAATTTTTTAAAAAGCAACAGTGTAGAATTCAGGGTAAACTAACATGGATGTATCCAGGGAATATTATGCTTTGTGAAAAAAATCAGTCACAAAAGGACAAATAAAGTGTAAGCCTCTGTTATTAAAACCTAAAGAAATGTTTACATACAGAATTAGTCTTGGATTTTTATCAAAGATGGGCTGAGAGAATAAGGGGAGTAAAAATTAGTAAATAGATAATAGGCTCATTTTAAGATGGGTGAATGGAAAAGCAGTACCCACTAAGAAGATTTTTGGCACATTATCACTAATAATAGGGAAGACAGAGAATTTTAGAAGGGTAAGTGGAAATCAGAAAGTGAGAAAATTCATTATATTGTTGGTTTTGAAATTAGATTACTGGAAAAAATTTTGAATGAAAAATTAATTTGCCTTGTAAACTGTTGAACTGAATTAGAATCCTGACAAGTACATATAGGAATTGTCTTCGAACACATAATTACCTGAGCCTCATTATTTTCCTCTGCAAAATAATAATAAAACTTATTTTACAAAGCTAAAAAAATGGTAATTTGCTGGACCCTAAATATGTAAAATTTTAAATACTTAAATAACGACAAATTAAACTTGTTATATTTATTAAAATATTTGTCTAACTTTGTCTAATACATGTTAACTTTACATAAACCAAATTTTATATGACAAGAAGCTGCACTGCCCTTTAGAGTAGTGAGAGAAGATCTTCACCCTGAAACCCACAGCGTCCCTTTTCAGCAGGAAGTAGCTAAGAGAATACGCCATCCCCTTTTCCTTATGACTCAGGGTGAAGTCTCTCTCAGGGAGGAGTGATAGGGAATGGCAAAGGACACACTGACAAAGAAGATTAATCAGAACTGGCTTTGACAAGCAATGTGGCATTTGGACAAGAACAAACTGGGAGGAGGGTAGAGAGAATAGTGCAACAAGGAATGAATGGAAACCCAAAATCTCTGTAAATGTTTATGAAAATTAATAAAATATAGAAAAAAAAAGAAGCTGCACTGCAATCATGAAGAGATGCAATTCAAATCCACCAGCTGCTCAGCAAGGGAAGGATGGGCAATCTCTTCCCAGGTGATCAAATGCCTCTGAAAACCCACCAGAGGTTTAGCTATGGGTTGGTTCTGACTTGATGGTACACACAATAATAAAATTAAATCATTCTAATTTTCCCAAATAATTGTTTACTTAAAAGTATCTTTTCCTGCTATTTAAGACATACATAAATCTCTATAATCAAACATCTTAAAGAATCTGAATATTTACTAACAGCTCTAACTTTTGAAGTTTTGTTTTTATATATTAAAAATATCAAATATGTAAACTCACAACTTATGATTATCTTTGGGTTTTGGTTTTGGCAAGTGTAAATACACAATTAGTAGCAATTTAATATTTCCCCTGTTTCTTTTTTATTTTGGGAGTACCTGAATGTGTCACCTGTACTGGATATTTCTGGACTTTATACATAATGACAGATCACTACTAATGATCATTTAATTTTCTCATTTCTCTGGGCAGGAAGGGAGAAAGGAGGAAAAGAAAGTAAAAAAAAAAAAAGAAACAAGAAGAAGCAAGTTTAGGGTATATAAAGCCATTAGAGAACTGCCAGAAGTTCAACTTGGGTTTAAAAGAGAATTGTGGCATAAGGAAAATCATTTCTGATGTCAGATGGATCCTGGCTAAACGCAGAGAATACCAGAAGAATGTCTATTTGTGTTTTGTAGATTATGCAAAGGCATTTGACTATATGGATTATAACAAATTATGGCTAACACCAAGAAAATAAGAATACCAGAACATTTAATTATACTCATTGTTGTTATTGAGTACCACTGAGTTGGAATTAACCCATAGCTGACCTTTTAGCTGGTTTACCAGAGGCAGTGAATTACACAGGAGGAGATTGCTGATCCTTTTCCCGCAGAGCAGCTGGTGGATTCAAACCACATGCTTTCACGATTACAGTGCAGTTTCTTACGATATGAAACCCATATCTAGATCAAGAAGCTGTTTGCTGAACAGAGCAAGGGAACATGGCATGGTTTAAAATCAGGAAAGGTGTTGTATCTTTTCTTTATACTTATTCAATCTGTATGCAGAGTAAATCATTCAAGAAGTTGAACTCTTTGAAGAAGAATGTGGCATCAGGACTGAAAGAAGACTGATCAACAACTTCCATTATGCAGATGATACAACTTTGCTTGCTGAAAGTGAGGAGGACTTGAAATGCTTGCTGAAGAAGATTAAAGACTACAGCTGTGGTGGTAGAACTTTGAAAAATGGGTTTTTCTATTAATTGCATTAGCTTTTGCTGGGCAGGTGGCATGGTCTTCAGCTACCTCAACTGTGGACACATTGTCTTGCAGATCATCAACAATTGTGGGACTGATATAAGAGATAACACTTTCCACACTGTGACTGTGGCAAGATTGTGAAGAGAATATAGTGACATTAGTGGCAAGGTGTAGCTTGACAGAATCCTGGAGAGGGAGCCAAAGTTAAAGGTTTTGATTCTGGATCACTGAATGAAGAGCTGATTTGTGATTGCTATGAGACAAAGCTCTTGAGTAAGGAAACCAGAGGTTTATTTGTGCTGTTGAACGGAACCTAGACTTTTACTTGTTGTGTAAGAAGTTATCTGTATTACTTGAAGAATTGTGTAAACCTGGACTTTCCCTACAAGAGGGCTTTATTAAGGCCTTTGTCTCTCCTACCTTAACTCCAGTCTATTTGCCTATTAATAAACCTCACAACTGTGAGTAAAGTCTGTGAGTCAATTTATAACAAACATTGGGCCCAATGATTTAATCAATCTTGCCCTTATTGTAAAAGATCTCATTAAATGTAGACAGGCAATCCAAATTAAAATTTGTTTTAAGAAGATGAGAAAACTTAATTTGCCAGCCTTCTGAGATGGATTAAAAGGCAAACTTGTTGGGCAATGCTATATTTTCTTATGTATTTTCTCTTATAGACTTGGAATGGAAAGTGACAAAAAATAGAAAAAGAGGAAAACAGTATCTGAAAAAATAGTAAGATTTTTCTGAACAATTATAGGAGTTTCCAAGGCTCATCTGATAATCAAAGAGTTGCCAAAAGATAATCTTAATTCCTTGAACACAAAATAAATTCAGTATTAGAAGTTTCCACGGAGATATTGGACCTGAGTGCCAGTGCTGAACTTGCTTCATCATTAGAGTGGGGGACACCACTGAAAAATGAACTCATGGAGCCCAAAAGAGTACGTGTTCTGTTCGAGCTATTCCAGGGGACTTCAGGAGTATCAATTAATAGTCATTTTTAAAAAAAAAAAACAACTAGAAAAATATTTTGATCAAGTAAAGTTAAACTTTTGGACTTCTTAAAAGTAAAACTTGACTGTGTTAGTAGTACTTCAGTAAAAGAATGCAGAGATAAATCGTTCTAGAATTTTAGAGACCTGGTCTTACATGTTTTAAAACAAGTTATGCTTTAAACTACAATCTCTGGTTTAAGTCGCTGTTAAGGCCTATCTGTCCTTTAGAGCTCTTGATGTTTTGCTGTTGCTCTTTTGTTTTTTTGATTTTGGAGGTTTTTTTTTGAGAAAAGACAAATCTATATTAAGCATATTAATTTAAGATGAATATTATGTTTGTTGAACTTGGGTAGCTATTCAATCTTTATTTTAAATTTTGTGCATTATTCAACAGAGTACAGATTCATCAGGATATGTTCGTAAATTATGCAGTTCTTAAATTTTCTTTAATAAAAGCTTCCACCTTCTCAACTTCAATGAAGGTGAAAGTATTATACAGAGAGATGTGAATGCCTCTCAGGAGCCTATGTTGGTCCTTGTAAAGCTTATAAGAAATCCTTTTATTTATCTAGATCATCATCTTTGGTGTTGTCATTGTGAAATGGAATGTTCATCTTGCTTTTACTCTGGGGTTCCATTAAACATACATAGAGTTCTTGAAAGTTATTAATATCATGACACAGATCTGAACTATGGTGGAAGGTTCTATAAACTGTTTCTAGTTTCAGTTTTTATTCCATGAAGGAAGAAGACATTGCCCAAAAATGAACCCCAGTAGATTACCGTCGAATATCACTACCATGACCTCAGCAAATAGTCTTCTGAGCCCTAGCAAAATCACACTAAACTCAGAAATATCCCTTGACTTGGATAGGAACTTTGAGGACATATTATGCATCAAGTTGTTGTTGTTGTTGTATACCATTGAGTCAGAACCGACCCATAGCTGATGTCTGTGGGTTTTCAGTCAGTTAATCACACAGGAGGTGTTGCCCATCTTTCTACCACAGAGCAGCTGGTGAGTGATCCTTTAACATCAGGTATAAAATTGAATTCTGCTTCATGAACAGTCTCAGCTGATCAGTAGTATTCCTGATAATTTAAAGGGCATCTGGGCTTAAGTTTCAGGTGCTTGCTGTTGATGTTGATTGCCTTTGAGTCAAGCATGACTCATAGTGACCCTATGAACAAAAGGCCTGAAACTCTTCTACAACTATCAACATTTATCAAAGTTCATAGAGCTTCCAGAGGCACACTGTTTAGGAAGTGGACGCCACTGCTGCTTCCAATCAGGTACTTGGATATGTAAATTTTTTATGATTACCAAGTTTGGAGGGAGCTGTGATGGCCTAACTAGTGAAGAGTAGCATTATCAACCCAAAGATAGGAAGCTTGAATTCATCAGCTGCTCCATAGAAGAAAGATGAACAGTCTCCTTTCTTGTGTTTGACAGTTCCTGAAAGTGCACCTGAAAATTAGTTATGAGTTGGTTTCAACTCGATAGCAATCGGAAGGGATTTTTGTTTTTCTGTCTGTATGTTCTACCAAAGGATGGACAACATTCACAGTTCCAACCTTCTTGTCTTCTTCTACAACATTAGCTGACCAAACTCCTATCACCATGTATTTGTCACTTTACCTCTGCTTTTAGATCCATCAGGTTTAAGGAGGCTTCACTAGACGGGCTTCCTAGTACAAAAAAACCCAACAAACCAACCAACCAACCAAACAAAAAATCCACCAGCACACACACACACACACACACCCTCATAAACTATTATACAAAATGGGTGACTTTGGAAGACATTATGTTGAGTGAACTATTTCAGTCACAAAAGGACAAATACTGCATAATGCCACTGTTATAAAAATAGATTGACATGGGGGTTGTGGAGAACAAAGAAAAGAGGGGATAAATAATGTACACTGCAATGAAACAGATGAGGAAAAAACTGTTTAAAGGGAATATATGGTTAGGTATTATTTGCATGACAGTTCAGAATAAGAGCTGCATAGCAAAAGTGGACTCTGGAGGTTGAGGGGGGCAGGGCATAACAGGAGGAAATTGTGCAACAATGAAATTTTTTTTTCCTTTTTAGGGTTTTTTAAAAAAATTATCTTTTTTATTGATATTTTAATGAAAGTTGACAGAAAACTTGAATTTCTGTTCATTCATTGTGGAAAATGTGCAACATTTAAATTAATGGAAATCCAAGTTCTCTGTAAACTTTCATTAAAATCTCAATTACAAACACATAGACCAAGCCATATATCAAAAATAAACAAACAAAAACAAAAAAAAGAAAAACCACTTTTTAGTGGTCTGAAACTTCTAACAATTTCTGCACAAGTTTCTCTGTGGTGTTAATAAACTTCACAAAATCTAAAAATCTGTGGCTCATTTCAAGAACTCTAATCCAAACCCATATGTAATCTAAGAACTAGTAGAGAATCTTCAGTGCTACCTAGGATGGTATTCTTGTTGGCCTCCCTGAAGTTGACAACCTGTCAGGGGAATCTATGCTATGTTTCAGTGGCCCAGTGTCAGAGAAGGAGGGATCATATGGACAACTAGCATAACCTAGTGGTGGGGGATACCCTCACTTTAGAGTTACTGATTCCTATCAAATTGAAGTGAAAAATGTTTCTATCAGAGCTTGGCACTCTGATTCTTTCCAACTGCCTGTATAGGAAATATTTCCAAAGGAAGTAACTTTCTATTTTTATTTGGTCTCGTCCCATTCATTTATAAGGAGTTCCTGGTAGGGAAATCTATTTCAACGTATGTCTTTAAGTCTAAGCAGGTCTTTAAGTCTTAGTTTGTAGCTGTAACAGATTCACAGCTTTCTTATTTAGCTTTCTTTTTTTTTTGGTACGGGGGAGGGGTGAATCCATGTCTTTTTAATGGTGCAAAAGCTGCACATGCAATAAGTGAAGATAATTGTGATGAAGAACTTTTGTACATAAGTGTTATAGTAAATTGTTCAGTATGCCTTTTTGAACTGTTGGCTTTGATTTTCACCACATGGAAATGTGTGGTATTTGTGGTCTACCAAGATGTCTAATAAAATAAGTAGCACATTCTGAGTGGGGTCATCCACATAAGCTGTGGAGACCACTAATGTGAGTATTGGTCAGTTTTACTATTTCATCAGGCTTAAAGTAAGTGGATTCAGGGGTAGAAAGCAGGTTTCTCACTGCCTTCAAGAAGGAAGAAGCAGAAAGTATAGTACATCCATCAGTCTAGAGATTCCTTCATGAGACAGAATGAGACTGAGACTGACACTCAGTACCAGCAGCAGAGGTGGTGGGGAAGGAAGAGACCACTATGAGACAATTGAGCTAGACCTGCTTCTGCATAGACCAGAGCCAAGAACCTTGGCTAAGGCTAACTGGCAGAATGTGTAGTGGGCACATAATTGGCAGAACAAAAAGAGCTTTGCAACACTTGTCTGTACACAGGGAAAGGCCTTCATCCACAGACCAAGTTTCAGAGAGAACTTGCCTGAGAAGTTATCCAGATTGTAGCCTGAGGCGTTTCCAACTTATTAAATCCCTAATAAGCCACAATCATGAGTATTCTCTGTGTGTTCTGTTTGGCCACTGCAATGAATTAGCATGTTTAGCCACCAACTAGTGATATTTGTAGGACAACAGGTGACTGGGTTAGTGTTAGAATTCATAGTGGAAGGTGCAGAAGTGTAGGGCCGTGTCTAACCTCATAGAAATCTGCTTTGTGCTCTTGATCTCTGATGCAGATTCTTCCTTTTTGTGGAGTTAGTAATAGACCTTGTTGCTCTTCTGCCAAGCCACACTGCTTTTATACTAGAGGCTTGTTCATTCCTTTCAAAGTGTGAGGGCCAGTAGGACTTATCTGTTGGAAGTAGGAGTGGCAACCACTTCCTAAACTACATGCCTCTGGAAAAGTCTATGAACTTTGAGAAATGACAATAGTTATAGAAAGGCTTCAGGTCTTTTGTTCAGAAGGTCGCTATGAGTCATGCTTGACTGGACAGCAATCAACAACAGGAGTTGTCTCTAACCGAGGCATTCCTAAATCAGAGACTGCCTGTCAATATTAAAAATTTATCAAACATTATGACCAGTAGCAATTTCTTTTGACTTATTTTCTGAGAATCTAGGCTGAGAAAAATTAGACTGTCTCGAGGATTTCAAGATTCCTGTGAAAAGCAAACAAGTAAAATATTTTTTTCTAACATAATTAATAAAAGGCAAAATAAGATTAGAGATGACAGAATCACACTGGCCATTTTGTAATGTGAGCTATACTTTATGTGATTATCTTCAAGTAGTGCAAAACTGCCTTTGCCAAGAGTAATTTAATGATGCAATTTGAATGGAATCCTGGCATAAATACTCAACTCTTTGTATTTTAATAAAACACAGAAATTAAGCTTTCAGTTTAACTCACCAATATTAGAAACATTTCTTTCACCCATCTCAATGAGCCTTTTAGTTTGACAAGGCAGATTACAAAGGCAAATGTACAAAGGCAATATAGATTAGTAAAAAGAATAATCATACTGTACTATTACCAGTGTCAATAGAAAAATCTAAAGATCAAACAACGCCTTAAGAATACATGAAATTAGATAGCTTCTAATATTTGTAAAAATTGTGATCTGCAAGATAGAAAGAAATGTGGAAGGAATGCATGAAATGGTCAGGTACAAATGTTTTTGAACCAGATAGGAGGATATTTAAATATGGCAAGACACAAAGAAGCAAAACCAACAGAAATGAGGAGACAAGGTTGGCAATAGTTTGTTTTTTAAAAAAGAAAACTTTGATTTTATTATTTTGTATGTGTATACCATCAAATTGGATCTGACTGGTGTGAGAGGAGATTGTCCTTCCTTCTCCAGCAGAGAATCTGGTGGATTCAAACAATGGACCGCTGGGATTACAGTACAGCTTCTTGGCACCAGGCCACCAGAGCTCTCTAAGTTTGGCAATGGTTTTACTGGGAGGTATATACAACTTTTAAAAAAACAAGTGCTACAACTACCCTGAAAGGCAGTTTGGTGTTTCCTCAAAAAGCTGGACATAAAGATTTCATTTGATCCAGCTATTCTACTGCTAGGAATACCCATGGAAAACAGAATTGAGATTCAAACAGATAATCTGTACACCAATGTTCATTGCAACATTATTCACAATAGCAAGAACATGGAAACAGCCCAAATGTCTGTCAATAAATGACTGGTTAGCGTAATGGAATACTATGCAGTCTTCAGGAGCAACGATTTGGAAAAATACTATATGACATGAGAGAAGCTAGAGAACATTGTGCTGAATGAAATAGCTCTCATATGCACAAATGAACTAGTCTCTTCTGGACAAATATGACATAAGACCATTATGTAAAAACAGAAGGATAATCTGTGAGATGAGTGTGGATATCCAAAGAAGGAAGGAGGGGGCAAGGTGGTGAGTGGAGGTGGAACACATGGGAATGCAGAATTTAGTGGGTAGAGGGAAGGGGCAAAAACTCCAACAATGTACATGAATGAAGCACAATGTAAACAACTATTTTTATTTGCATAAACACAATGCATGCAAACAAAAAAATTTAAAAGACAAGTGCCTTGCAGTGATGGTTACAGATGAAGATAATAATCAGTGTAATGGAATAATACATGTGAAGATTAATAACTGGCAAACATTTTAGAATATATATTATCACAATTTTAGTAGGGTCTGCACACTTTTGAAATAGATACATTGCACAACATGATAAGATTAGTCAATGTCATTAACTTGTAAAGTTTGTAAACTGGCAAATGCTGTTATTATTATGTGCCATGAAGCTGGAACAGACTTAATGCTGATCCTCAAGGGAGTTTTTAGAGGCTGTAAGTAACATGAAAGAATATTGTCCCTTTTTCTCCTGCAGAGCAGCCTGGGGGTTAGGATCACTTGTCTTTGGGATGCTAGTGCAACTCTTTATCCACTAGTCTACCAGAGCTCTCTATTTTGTAAGACATATTTTTACTACAATTTTTCAATTAAAAACCTCATAAATGCACTTCTTGTTTAATGCTAATAAAATGTTCCTAAAAAATCAGTCCTAAAATTTTTAATTAGAAGCCTACTCTAAATTACCTTTCATAAGAAAAATTGTACTATCCATCAACTCAAAGACTTCAGTCAATTTCCAAGAATTCTGAAACACATGCATTTGAGTAAAATGCTCTAATTATGGAGACTGCCAGCACTATAATGACACGTTGCATTGTGTACAGTAATGCAGTAATGGCTCTCTCTACACCATCAGGATCCTCAAGTCTCATCTCTTCTATTGACAGTATGGGGCCCTTGTCAAGTCTTCTATTCTGATTCTATAGTTCTATTTGAAATGAAACTTAAGGTTTTATCCTTTTATCATTTTGCTAAAAAATGTTACATTGAGTTTTGGGGAGACAGATATAAAATTTTTTTTCATATTAAGCTCAGCCTAGAATACTGTACTGAGAGTCAAATATGTTTTAGGAAGTTAATTATGTTTTATGAAGTTTTTGCTTCAAGTCAGAACCAACTCATAGCTGATCTTTCAGTGGTTTTTCAGAAGCGGTTAATCATATGGGAGGTGACTTCCCATCCATCTGCAGAACAGCTGGTAGATTCTAACCTCATGCCTTTGGGCTTGCAGTGCAGCTTCTTACCCCTAGGCCACCATTAAGTTTTCTACTGGGAGGATCATAACTAAAGTGAGACTCGGCAGCTTATGCCTATGTAAGGAGACATGTGATTTAACTTCATGGACAGGAACTGTGTGATATTCTCCCAGGAACTATGTGACATTCTCCCCAAGCCCCTTAAAGGTAAAGTGATCCTGTCAGTTTGAGGTCTTCACTGTTGTTATTGAGAATCATTCTATAACCCCAACCCAGAAGTTATTAGCAAAATTTGTAAGGATGTGATAGTTGTGTCTTATTGTCTTTTAACACATAAAGAACTAAAAGTGTTTAGAGTGTGTTTTGTGTTGGGCTATTAACTAAAAGGTGGTTGATCCTGTCTGTGCTGTCAAGATGGGAAGATGGGACACATTCATAGGTGAGCCTTTGCTGGATTTTCAGAGGTAGTAAATTGTACATGAAGAGATTGCCCCTCTTTCCAGTGGAGCAGATGGTTGATTCAAACTGGTTGCCTTTGGGTTGGCAGTGCAATCCTTATCACTAAGCCATGGGAGATTCCTAACTAAAAGGTGGTGTTTGTGTTGATTGCCATTGAGTTGAGCATGACTCATAGCGACCCTATACACAAAAGGCCACATGCCTTTCTATAGCTATCGACGTTTCTCCAAGTTAGGATTTCCAGAGGCATATGGTTTAGGAAGTGGATGCCACTCCTGCTTCCAAACAAGTCTTAAAACTGGGAGCTCCTCCAAACTTTGTCCACCTTGGGCAGTCATTATTGCACTTGATTCCTCAATGCACAAGGTTCAATATCACAGCAAACCCAGATTACCTCAGTGCAGCAAATTGCCAGAGGAGTACTGCACAATTTAGAAGAATGTTCCTCCAAAAATAACTCTAGACCCTCAGGCCCAACTAAATACAGGGACCCTCCATACATACATGAACAAAAGGCTTGAAGCTTTCTATAACTATAGTCATTTCTATGTAACAATATACTTTTGGAAGGGCAGTTCCTTTGTACAGAATGGAGGACTGCCAGGTTGGTCCATGATGAGAGCTGACTGGAGCCTCTTGTGGGAGCCAGTGAGAGACTGGTGAAGGAACTGGGACTCTTAAAACTTATTTGGGGCCCCTGGTCTGATTTAATTGTGTTTGAAACGAATGTTTTCCTATGTGGTAAAGCACTTTTCTGTCATCTTGCTGTACTTAGGTAACTTGGGATTTCTGTGATACTAAATGGAGTGTCAGCAGTGCATCAAACGTGTGATGATTACACATGGTTGAGAATGTTTCGTAGAGCTCACAGATTAAGACAGGCTTGGAAGCAGGAGTGGCATCCACTTCCTAAACATGCTTGTAGAAACTATTTAAACTTAGAGAGAGGACAATTGTTATAGAATTGGGTTAGGGTCTTTTGTTTATAAAGTTACTACTCTGTGACACTTAACAACAACATAAAAAGCCAGGCCATTGTCTCCATTTATGTTGGGTGAAGTGGTGGACTCTGTACGATGATGTTCTTGTTTTGCTTGAGGATCTGTGAGGATTGTGTGGTTTTTTTATTTAAGCCTTTTGTTTAGAGTCAAGATCTCCTGGAGGGCCCTTATATTTGAAAGTTGGGCTGAGGGATTATATTTTAATCACTTGTTACTATTTTGGAGGAACACTCTTCTAAGTCATATAGCACTCTGGTCAATTTTTTGTACTGAAGTAATCTGGGTTTGCTGTGACACTGAATTGTTGCCATTGGAGACTCAAATGCCATAATGGACCAGCTGTGCTATTGGTGTGCCACACACTATAATCGCTACCAATCATGGGTAGTGTTTGGTGGAGCTCCCAGACTGATTCAGGTTTGGAAGCAAGAGTGGCACCCACTTCCTAAACCACATACCTCTGGAAATCTATGAACTTGAAGAAGCGAAACTGAAAGGCAGGTGGTTCAAATCTACCAGATGCACTGCAGGAGAAATATAAACTGTCTCCTCCTACATATTTACAGTCTTGGAAATCAAAGGAAATGTCATCATACAGTGAAATCTACTCAGCAGTGTTTGGGTTGATACAAAAATCTTAATATAAAAGCTCATGTTAATATTTTGCATTAAGAAATCTTATGTGTTGCTTATTATGTTTTCTTGTAACATCTGTTTGTCTTATTAGCCTTGTGATTAAATTTTCTCAAGAAGGACATCATGTTTGGAAGGGTGGAGGGACAGCACAGGAGAGAAAGACCCCAAATGAGATGGATTGACACAGTACTGGGGCAATGGGAACAGATGTGTCAGAGTTAGTGAGACTGGCTCAGGATAGGACAGGATTCAGTGCTGTTGTACATGGGATCGCTATGAGTTACATGCAACTCAATGGCATGTAATAACAACAACGTAGTTGATTCAGACTTAGAATACTAAATTAAACTAAAAATGTATTTACATTCTCTGAAAAGCTTAAAAATAAATTAAGGTTTTTATGACTTTAATTTATAAAATTTGTAGAATTCTCAAAAAGACTGTGTTTAAATTAGACATTTGTGATGCTAATGAGAAATACAGAGCTCTGGTGGCCTGTTGGTAAAAGAAGTTCTGCTGCAAATCTAAAGACTCACTGCTGAAATCCACCAACTGTTCCAGGGGAGAACGATGGGAAATCTCCTTCTATGCAATTTACAGCCTCTGAAAACCCCCTGGAGGGTCAACCATGAGTCAGCTCCGACTTGATAGCATGTAACAACAATGAGAAAATGGAACATTTAAACTTGAAATGTCTTTCAAAACCAAGTAAAATGAGATATTTAAGGGAATTTCATGAGTTTATAACATTTATCTCAAAAGCAATTGTAAACATTTCCTTAACTTTTGAAATGAATTCAGTAGTTATAAGGTAAATTAAAAGCTTAAAAAAATCAAGTGAATAAAATGTTTTCTTTTAAGATAAAACCCATAATTTAAAAAACCCAAACCCTTATAAACTTCTAGTCTTTTCTACCCATAAATGCTGTCCTTGAGGGCACACCAGCAAAACTCACCTTAGCATTGGCTAAAAAACAGAAGTGAAGTATTCATCTTCCTATTTAAATGGTATTGAACACTTTTGGGGTAATTTTAACCTTAAAATCTTTGCTCAATTTCTTCTTATTTCAGTGCCACACCAGCAGGCAATTTGTGAGTTCAAGGGTAGGCTTAACCCTGTGAGACCCATCCTGTTTGGAGCCTTGATAATGAGCAGTTTAATGTTCACTCTCTCTTGGGGGCAAGCTAACTTCTCATTTTGTTCACGTGTAAAAGCAGTTTGAAACTGACTATGTCTCTGGCTCCCAAAGATTTTCCCACAATCAAAAAAATAGATTTTCTTTCCTTTTTAAGTAATCTGTAAAGCACCCTGCTCAGTAACAAGAACATTGAATAATTTGGGGGGAAGATAATGAGGATGACCTAGTGTGATACCATTTTAATGAGCTGCTTTCTCTCTAAGTAAACTGGGCTTTCATGAATAGGAGCTATAATTTTAAATGAGTCAGAATCACTTATTGATCACCCTCTGTGTTAGTATTATTGACAGTTTAGAAGATACAGAAAGAAAAACCTTGATCTTCAAAGAGTTTATAAGAGTCTTTTTTTTAATAAGGAATGATCTGGGAGGCAAGTCTGGACATCTTGCTGCAGGAAGGTTCAGGGCATTGGGGAATTCAGCAGGGGACAATGAAAATAAATGAGAAGCAGAGTGTAAAAAGAAAACTGCCTGCAAATCAATCTTTACCCCCCAACAAACCAACTGTCATCCAGGTAGTTCCTGTCCATGGTGATCTTCCATCGGTGTCCAAGACTGGAATTCTTTACTGGAGGAGACTCTCATCTTTCTCTGTCCAAGCTGCCCAAGATTCTCACTTCTGCCTTTTCACTAAGCAGCCCAATACATAGTGTTCTGTGCACCAGGATTCCTTAACTCAATCTCAAATAATGGTCAAATAGCACATATTAAATGAAGACTCGAAAAATCTACCTAAAATTACCACCTTAAAATTTGATGGTAGCATCTCTGGGCCTTCCAACCTCTTGGACCCAAGGCTCCCAGAGGAGCGAGCAATCCAACTGGGTCACGTCCTCAGCCTGTCTGCTGTAACTGGGACTTCTGGCCTTTTGACTCCAAGGCCCACAGAGGAGAAGATAGTGCCATTGGCCTCATCCTTGCCTGCCACCCACTGTCACCGGGCTTCTAGTCACTAGGTCACAAGTTCTTCAGAGAAGGAGTGCTAGGAGCCCTTCCTGATAGACATTTTCAGGCAAGGTCAGAGAAAGCTGTCTTGCACCATGATATTTATATGCATGATTATTTCTATAATTTGCTATTAGAAGGTTAAAGTTAGGGTTTGCACTTGTCTGTCAGTGTGCTGTACTAGAGTAACTTATGGGTTGCCGTGATGTGCTGAAAGTTATGCCACTATGGTTTCAAATACTCATATGGTAACCCATGGTAGACAGGTTTCAGAAGACCTCCTAGATTAAGACAGACTAGGAAGCAAGATTAGTTATCACTTCTGAAGAAACAGACCTTTAAAAATACCTGTGAATAATAGAGGAACACAGGTAGCTATAGTATTAGAGGTAAAGCTCAAGTGGGAAGTCACTAAAAAAATGAAATAGCTGCAAACAGACAAAAATAACTGGAACATGTAATGTACAAAGTATGAATGTAGGAAAGCTAGAAGTTGTCAAAATGAAATAGAACACATGAAAAGACATTTTAGCATTAATGAGCTGAGATGGTGGACTAAAATGGACAACTTTGAATCAGATGATCATATAATGTACTATGCTGGGAATGAAGAATTGAAAAGGAATGGTGTTGCATTTATTGTTTAAAAAGACCACTGCAAGATTTATCTTGAAGTAAAATGCTGTGAGTGATAGGATATTATCCATACACATACAAGGAAGCTCTGTTAGTACAACTGTCACTTAACTATATGCATCAACACCACAGCTCAAAGGCATCAATTCTCCTTCTATTATCCCTAGTCGTTATCTAGCTCTCTGATGCTTAGCAAGCAATTGCAAATTGCTTGTATCAGGCACACCTTAGTCTCCAGACTGATATTGCTTTTCAGTACTTTGGAGAGGTCTCTGGCAGCTGACTTTCCCAATGCAAATGGTCTTTTAATTTCCTGGCTGCTGGTACCAAGAGTGTTGATTGTGGAGCCAAGCAAACTAAAGCTGTTTACAATCTCAATCTCTTCACTAGGCATCATGATACTGCCAATCAGCCCAGTGGTGAGAATTTTTGTTTTCTTGATATTGAGCTTCAACCCATATTAAAGGCTTCAGTCCTTGACCTTCTGCAGTAGCACTTCAGGTCCTCCTCAGTTTCAGGAAGCAGGGCATAATGCAGATTGTTGATGAGTTTACCTCCAATCTTGATGACACATTTCTTCTCATAAAGCCCAGCCTCCCAGATAATCTGTTCCACATATAAATTGAAAAGATATGGAGATAGGACATGTCCCTGGCATACACCCTTCCCAATTTTGAACCATGCAGTGCTCCCTTGCTCTGTTCTAATGATGGCCTCCTGGTCCAAGTATAGGTTTTACATAAACACGATCAAGTGTCCTGGGATTCCCATTCTTCTCAGAGTTAGCCACACTTTGTTGTGGTCCACACAGTGAAATGTCTTTGCCAAAACAAAGAGAAGAAATCAAGATATTAAGGAGCTTAACAGAAGATTTCAAAGGGCAGCACAGGAAGATGAAGTAAATTATTATAATGAAATATGCAAAGAGCTGGAGTCAGAAAATAAAAAAGGTTTGAGCAAGGTCCTCCAAGTGATTGACCTGCCCTTGGGATCACCCAACACTTTCCCTGCCTCACCCCATTTGGCTCCACCCCAGTGCCTACACGTCTGGGCAATCAACTTGCCTTTAAACAGGAGTA